>NW_028154034.1:0-50000 GCF_964211835.1 Anser anser | reverse complement strand
AGAGTCCTGTTGAGTGTGGGGTTGCGTAAAGGCTCCCCCAGGGAGTTCAGGTGTACCCAAAGGCTTCCGCTGAGAGCACTTTTGGATGGCAGAAAGTGGCACCGTACGTGTTTTTTCGGGTCTAACTCGGGTTCAGCTTCTTGTTGCGGTTAGGGTTATGTTTAGGGTTGTTAGGAAAGAGTGAAGACGCAGAGTCCTGTTGAGTGTGGGGTTGCGTAAAGGCTCCCCCAGGGAGTTCAGGTGTACCCAAAGGCTTCCGCTGAGAGCACTTTTTGATGGCAGAAAGTGGCACCGTACGTGTTTTTTCGGGTCTAACTCGGGTTGAGCTTCTTGTTGCGGTTAGGGTTATGTTTAGGGTTGTTAGGAAAGAGTGAAGACGCAGAGTCCTGTTGAGTGTGGGGTTGCGTAAAGGCTCCCCCAGGGAATTCAGGTGTACCCAAAGGCTTCCGCTGGGAGCACTTTTTGATGGCAGAAAGTGGCACCGTACGTGTTTTTTCGGGTCTAACTCGGGTTGAGCTTCTTGTTGCGGTTAGGGTTATGTTTAGGGTTGTTAGGAAAGAGTGAAGACGCAGAGTCCTGTTGAGTGTGGGGTTGCGTAAAGGCTCCCCCAGGGAGTTCAGGTGTACCCAAAGGCTTCCGCTGAGAGCACTTTTTGATGGCAGAAAGTGGCACCGTACGTGTTTTTTCGGGTCTAACTCGGGTTCAGCTTCTTGTTGCGGTTAGGGTTATGTTTAGGGTTGTTAGGAAAGAGTGAAGACGCAGAGTCCTGTTGAGTGTGGGGTTGCGTAAAGGCTCCCCCAGGGAATTCAGGTGTACCCAAAGGCTTCCGCTGAGAGCACTTTTTGATGGCAGAAAGTGGCACCGTACGTGTTTTTTCGGGTCTAACTCGGGTTCAGCTTCTTGTTCCGGTTAGGGTTATGTTTAGGGTTGTTAGGAAAGAGTGAAGACGCAGAGTCCTGTTGAGTGTGGGGTTGCGTAAAGGCTCCCCCAGGGAGTTCAGGTGTACCCAAAGGCTTCCGCTGAGAGCACTTTTGGATGGCAGAAAGTGGCACCGTACGTGTTTTTTCGGGTCTAACTCGGGTTCAGCTTCTTGTTGCGGTTAGGGTTATGTTTCGGGTTGTTAGGAAAGAGTGAAGACGCAGAGTCCTGTTGAGTGTGGGGTTGCGTAAAGGCTCCCCCAGGGAGTTCAGGTGTACCCAAAGGCTTCCGCTGAGAGCACTTTTTGATGGCAGAAAGTGGCACCGTACGTGTTTTTTCGGGTCTAACTCGGGTTCAGCTTCTTGTTCCGGTTAGGCTTATGTTTAGGGTTGTTAGGAAAGAGTGAAGACGCAGAGTCCTGTTGAGTGTGGGGTTGCGTAAAGGCTCCCCCAGGGAATTCAGGTGTACCCAAAGGCTTCCGCTGAGAGCACTTTTTGATGGCAGAAAGTGGCACCGTACGTGTTTTTTCGGGTCTAACTCGGGTTCAGCTTCTTGTTGCGGTTAGGGTTATGTTTAGGGTTGTTAGGAAAGAGTGAAGACGCAGAGTCCTGTTGAGTGTGGGGTTGCGTAAAGGCTCCCCCAGGGAGTTCAGGTGTACCCAAAGGCTTCCGCTGAGAGCACTTTTTGATGGCAGAAAGTGGCACCGTACGTGTTTTTTCGGGTCTAACTCGGGTTGAGCTTCTTGTTGCGGTTAGGGTTATGTTTCGGGTTGTTAGGAAAGAGTGAAGACGCAGAGTCCTGTTGAGTGTGGGGTTGCGTAAAGGCTCCCCCAGGGAGTTCAGGTGTACCCAAAGGCTTCCGCTGAGAGCACTTTTTGATGGCAGAAAGTGGCACCGTACGTGTTTTTTCGGGTCTAACTCGGGTTCAGCTTCTTGTTGCGGTTAGGGTTATGTTTAGGGTTGTTAGGAAAGAGTGAAGACGCAGAGTCCTGTTGAGTGTGGGGTTGCGTAAAGGCTCCCCCAGGGAGTTCAGGTGTACCCAAAGGCTTCCGCTGAGAGCACTTTTTGATGGCAGAAAGTGGCACCGTCCGTGTTTTTTCGGGTCTAACTCGGGTTCAGCTTCTTGTTGCGGTTAGGGTTATGTTTAGGGTTGTTAGGAAAGAGTGAAGACGCAGAGTCCTGTTGAGTGTGGGGTTGCGTAAAGGCTCCCCCAGGGAGTTCAGGTGTACCCAAAGGCTTCCGCTGAGAGCACTTTTGGATGGCAGAAAGTGGCACCGTACGTGTTTTTTCGGGTCTAACTCGGGTTCAGCTTCTTGTTGCGGTTAGGCTTATGTTTAGGGTTGTTAGGAAAGAGTGAAGACGCAGAGTCCTGTTGAGTGTGGGGTTGCGTAAAGGCTCCCCCAGGGAGTTCAGGTGTACCCAAAGGCTTCCGCTGAGAGCACTTTTTGATGGCAGAAAGTGGCACCGTACGTGTTTTTTCGGGTCTAACTCGGGTTCAGCTTCTTGTTGCGGTTAGGGTTATGTTTAGGGTTGTTAGGAAAGAGTGAAGACGCAGAGTCCTGTTGAGTGTGGGGTTGCGTAAAGGCTCCCCCAGGGAGTTCAGGTGTACCCAAAGGCTTCCGCTGAGAGCACTTTTTGATGGCAGAAAGTGGCACCGTACGTGTTTTTTAGGGTCTAACTCGGGTTCAGCTTCTTGTTCCGGTTAGGCTTATGTTTAGGGTTGTTAGGAAAGAGTGAAGACGCAGAGTCCTGTTGAGTGTGGGGTTGCGTAAAGGCTCCCCCAGGGAGTTTAGGTGTACCCAAAGGCTTCCGCTGAGAGCACTTTTTGATGGCAGAAAGTGGCACCGTACGTGTTTTTTCGGGTCTAACTCGGGTTGAGCTTCTTGTTGCGGTTAGGGTTATGTTTAGGGTTGTTAGGAAAGAGTGAAGACGCAGAGTCCTGTTGAGTGTGGGGTTGCATAAAGGCTCCCCCAGGGAGTTCAGGTGTACCCAAAGGCTTCCGCTGAGAGCACTTTTTGATGGCAGAAAGTGGCACCGTACGTGTTTTTTCGGGTCTAACTCGGGTTCAGCTTCTTGTTGCGGTTAGGGTTATGTTTAGGGTTGTTAGGAAAGAGTGAAGACGCAGAGTCCTGTTGAGTGTGGGGTTGCGTAAAGGCTCCCCCAGGGAGTTCAGGTGTACCCAAAGGCTTCCGCTGAGAGCACTTTTTGATGGCAGAAAGTGGCACCGTACGTGTTTTTTCGGGTCTAACTCAGGTTCAGCTTCTTGTTCCGGTTAGGGTTATGTTTAGGGTTGTTAGGAAAGAGTGAAGACGCAGAGTCCTGTTGAGTGTGGGGTTGCGTAAAGGCTCCCCCAGGGAGTTCAGGTGTACCCAAAGGCTTCCGCTGAGAGCACTTTTGGATGGCAGAAAGTGGCACCGTACGTGTTTTTTCGGGTCTAACTCGGGTTGAGCTTCTTGTTGCGGTTAGGGTTATGTTTAGGGTTGTTAGGAAAGAGTGAAGACGCAGAGTCCTGTTGAGTGTGGGGTTGCGTAAAGGCTCCCCCAGGGAGTTCAGGTGTACCCAAAGGCTTCCGCTGAGAGCACTTTTTGATGGCAGAAAGTGGCACCGTACGTGTTTTTTCGGGTCTAACTCGGGTTCAGCTTCTTGTTGCGGTTAGGGTTATGTTTAGGGTTGTTAGGAAAGAGTGAAGACGCAGAGTCCTGTTGAGTGTGGGGTTGCATAAAGGCTCCCCCAGGGAGTTCAGGTGTACCCAAAGGCTTCCGCTGAGAGCACTTTTTGATGGCAGAAAGTGGCACCGTACGTGTTTTTTCGGGTCTAACTCGGGTTCAGCTTCTTGTTGCGGTTAGGGTTATGTTTAGGGTTGTTAGGAAAGAGTGAAGACGCAGAGTCCTGTTGAGTGTGGGGTTGCGTAAAGGCTCCCCCAGGGAGTTCAGGTGTACCCAAAGGCTTCCGCTGAGAGCACTTTTGGATGGCAGAAAGTGGCACCGTACGTGTTTTTTCGGGTCTAACTCCGGTTCAGCTTCTTGTTCCGGTTAGGCTTATGTTTAGGGTTGTTAGGAAAGAGTGAAGACGCAGAGTCCTGTTGAGTGTGGGGTTGCGTAAAGGCTCCCCCAGGGAGTTCAGGTGTACCCAAAGGCTTCCGCTGAGAGCACTTTTTGATGGCAGAAAGTGGCACCGTACGTGTTTTTTCGGGTCTAACTCGGGTTCAGCTTCTTGTTGCGGTTAGGGTTATGTTTAGGGTTGTTAGGAAAGAGTGAAGACGCAGAGTCCTGTTGAGTGTGGGGTTGCGTAAAGGCTCCCCCAGGGAGTTCAGGTGTACCCAAAGGCTTCCGCTGAGAGCACTTTTTGATGGCAGAAAGTGGCACCGTACGTGTTTTTTCGGGTCTAACTCGGGTTCAGCTTCTTGTTCCGGTTAGGCTTATGTTTAGGGTTGTTAGGAAAGAGTGAAGACGCAGAGTCCTGTTGAGTGTGGGGTTGCGTAAAGGCTCCCCCAGGGAGTTCAGGTGTACCCAAAGGCTTCCGCTGAGAGCACTTTTGGATGGCAGAAAGTGGCACCGTACGTGTTTTTTCGGGTCTAACTCGGGTTGAGCTTCTTGTTGCGGTTAGGGTTATGTTTAGGGTTGTTAGGAAAGAGTGAAGACGCAGAGTCCTGTTGAGTGTGGGGTTGCGTAAAGGCTCCCCCAGGGAGTTCAGGTGTACCCAAAGGCTTCCGCTGAGAGCACTTTTGGATGGCAGAAAGTGGCACCGTACGTGTTTTTTCGGGTCTAACTCGGGTTCAGCTTCTTGTTGCGGTTAGGGTTATGTTTAGGGTTGTTAGGAAAGAGTGAAGACGCAGAGTCCTGTTGAGTGTGGGGTTGCGTAAAGGCTCCCCCAGGGAGTTCAGGTGTACCCAAAGGCTTCCGCTGAGAGCACTTTTTGATGGCAGAAAGTGGCACCGTACGTGTTTTTTCGGGTCTAACTCGGGTTCAGCTTCTTGTTCCGGTTAGGCTTATGTTTAGGGTTGTTAGGAAAGAGTGAAGACGCAGAGTCCTGTTGAGTGTGGGGTTGCGTAAAGGCTCCCCCAGGGAGTTCAGGTGTACCCAAAGGCTTCCGCTGAGAGCACTTTTTGATGGCAGAAAGTGGCACCGTACGTGTTTTTTCGGGTCTAACTCGGGTTGAGCTTCTTGTTGCGGTTAGGGTTATGTTTAGGGTTGTTAGGAAAGAGTGAAGACGCAGAGTCCTGTTGAGTGTGGGGTTGCGTAAAGGCTCCCCCAGGGAGTTCAGGTGTACCCAAAGGCTTCCGCTGAGAGCACTTTTTGATGGCAGAAAGTGGCACCGTACGTGTTTTTTCGGGTCTAACTCGGGTTCAGCTTCTTGTTGCGGTTAGGGTTATGTTTAGGGTTGTTAGGAAAGAGTGAAGACGCAGAGTCCTGTTGAGTGTGGGGTTGCATAAAGGCTCCCCCAGGGAGTTCAGGTGTACCCAAAGGCTTCCGCTGAGAGCACTTTTTGATGGCAGAAAGTGGCACCGTACGTGTTTTTTCGGGTCTAACTCGGGTTCAGCTTCTTGTTGCGGTTAGGGTTATGTTTAGGGTTGTTAGGAAAGAGTGAAGACGCAGAGTCCTGTTGAGTGTGGGGTTGCGTAAAGGCTCCCCCAGGGAGTTCAGGTGTACCCAAAGGCTTCCGCTGAGAGCACTTTTGGATGGCAGAAAGTGGCACCGTACGTGTTTTTTCGGGTCTAACTCGGGTTCAGCTTCTTGTTGCGGTTAGGGTTATGTTTAGGGTTGTTAGGAAAGAGTGAAGACGCAGAGTCCTGTTGAGTGTGGGGTTGCGTAAAGGCTCCCCCAGGGAGTTCAGGTGTACCCAAAGGCTTCCGCTGAGAGCACTTTTTGATGGCAGAAAGTGGCACCGTACGTGTTTTTTCGGGTCTAACTCGGGTTCAGCTTCTTGTTGCGGTTAGGGTTATGTTTAGGGTTGTTAGGAAAGAGTGAAGACGCAGAGTCCTGTTGAGTGTGGGGTTGCGTAAAGGCTCCCCCAGGGAGTTCAGGTGTACCCAAAGGCTTCCGCTGAGAGCACTTTTTGATGGCAGAAAGTGGCACCGTACGTGTTTTTTCGGGTCTAACTCGGGTTGAGCTTCTTGTTGCGGTTAGGGTTATGTTTAGGGTTGTTAGGAAAGAGTGAAGACGCAGAGTCCTGTTGAGTGTGGGGTTGCGTAAAGGCTCCCCCAGGGAGTTCAGGTGTACCCAAAGGCTTCCGCTGAGAGCACTTTTGGATGGCAGAAAGTGGCACCGTACGTGTTTTTTCGGGTCTAACTCGGGTTCAGCTTCTTGTTGCGGTTAGGGTTATGTTTAGGGTTGTTAGGAAAGAGTGAAGACGCAGAGTCCTGTTGAGTGTGGGGTTGCATAAAGGCTCCCCCAGGGAGTTCAGGTGTACCCAAAGGCTTCCGCTGAGAGCACTTTTTGATGGCAGAAAGTGGCACCGTACGTGTTTTTTCGGGTCTAACTCGGGTTCAGCTTCTTGTTGCGGTTAGGGTTATGTTTAGGGTTGTTAGGAAAGAGTGAAGACGCAGAGTCCTGTTGAGTGTGGGGTTGCGTAAAGGCTCCCCCAGGGAGTTCAGGTGTACCCAAAGGCTTCCGCTGAGAGCACTTTTGGATGGCAGAAAGTGGCACCGTACGTGTTTTTTCGGGTCTAACTCGGGTTCAGCTTCTTGTTGCGGTTAGGGTTATGTTTAGGGTTGTTAGGAAAGAGTGAAGGCGCAGAGTCCTGTTGAGTGTGGGGTTGCGTAAAGGCTCCCCCAGGGAGTTCAGGTGTACCCAAAGGCTTCCGCTGAGACCACTTTTTGATGGCAGAAAGGGTTAGGGTTAGGGTTAGGGTTACGGCTAGGGTTAGGATTAGTGTTAGGATTAGGGTTAGGGTTAGAGGGTTAGGGTTAGGGTTAGAGGGTTAGGGTGAGAGGGTTAGGGTTAGGGTTAGGGTTAGGTTTAGTGGTTAGGGTTAGGGGTTAGGGGTTAGGGTTAGGGTTAGGTTTAGGGTTAGGGTTAGGGTTAGGGTTAGGGGTAGGTTTAGGGTTTAGAGTTAGGGTTTAGGGTTAGGGTTAGGGTATAGGTTTAGGGGCTAGGGTTAAGGTTAGGGTTAGGGTTAGGGTCGTTAGGGAAAGGGTTAGGGGTTAGGGGTTAGGGTTAGGGTTAGGGTTAGGATAGGGCTAGGGCTAGGGCGAGGGGTTAGGGTTAGGGTTTAGGGTTTAGGGTTTAGGGTTAGGGTTAGGGTTAGGGTTTTGGGTTAGGATTTGAGTTATGGTTAGGGTTAGGGTTAGGGTTAGGGTTTAGGGTTAGGGTTAGGGTTAGGATTAGGGTTAGGTTTAGGGTTAGGGTTAGGGTTAGCGTTATGGTTACGGTTAGAGTTTAGGGGTTAAGGGTTAGTGGTTAGGCATTAGGGGTTAGGGTTTAGGGTTAGCGGTAGGGGTATGGTTAGTGTTAGGGTTTAGGGTTTGGCGTAGGATTAGGGTTAGGGTTAGGGTTAGTTTAAGGGTTAGGGATAGGGTTAGGTTTAGGGTGAGCGCTAGGGTTAGAGTTAGGGTTAGGGCTAGGTTTAGGGTTTGGATTAGGGTTACGGCTAGGTCTAGGGCTAGGGTTCAGGCTAGGGTTAGGGTTTAGGGTTAAGGTTAGGGTTACGTTTAGGGTTTAGGGTTTAGGGTTTAGGGTTAAGGATTAGGGATAGGGCTAGGGTTAGGGTTAGTGTTTAGGTTCGGGTTAGGGTTTAGGGTTTAGGGTTTAGGGTTTGGGTTAGGGATAGGGTTAGGGTTAGGGTTACGGTTATGGTTATGGTTAGAGGTTAGGGGTTAGGGCTTAGAGGTTAGGGTTAGGGTTAGGGTTAGGGTTAGGGTTACGGTTAGGGTTAGGGTTATGGTTAGGGTTTTGAGTCAGGGTTTAGTGTTAGGATTTAAGGTTAGGGTTAGGGTTAGGGTTAGGGTTCAGGGTTTAGGGTTTAAGGTTTAGTGTTTAGGGATAGAGTTAGGGTTAGGTGTAGGGTTCTGGTTAGGGTTTAGTTGTAGGGGCAGTGTTAGTTTTAGTGTTAGTATTAGGGTTAGAGTTGTTTGGAAATATTGAAGGCACAGAGTTCTGTTGAGTGTGGGGTTGCGTAAAGGCTCGGGTTTTTTCGGGTCTAACTCGGGTTCAGCTTCTTGTTGCGGTTAGGGTTATGTTTAGGGTTGTTAGGAAAGAGTGAAGACGCAGAGTCCTGTTGAGTGTGGGGTTGCGTAAAGGCTCCCCCAGGGAGTTCAGGTGTACCCAAAGGCTTCCGCTGAGAGCACTTTTTGACGGCAGAAAGTGGCACCGTACGTGTTTTTTCGGGTCTAACTCGGGTTGAGCTTCTTGTTCCGGTTAGGGTTATGTTTAGGGTTGTTAGGAAAGAGTGAAGACTCAGAGTCCTGTTGAGTGTGGGGTTGCGTAAAGGCTCCCCCAGGGAGTTCAGGTGTACCCAAAGGCTTCCGCTGAGAGCACTTTTTGATGGCAGAAAGTGGCACCGTACGTGTTTTTTCGGGTCTAACTCGGGTTCAGCTTCTTGTTGCGGTTAGGGTTATGTTTAGGGTTGTTAGGAAAGAGTGAAGACGCAGAGTCCTGTTGAGTGTGGGGTTGCGTAAAGGCTCCCCCAGGGAGTTCAGGTGTACCCAAAGGCTTCCGCTGAGAGCACTTTTAGACGGCAGAAAGTGGCACCGTACGTGTTTTTTCGGGTCTAACTCGGGTTCAGCTTCTTGTTGCGGTTAGGGTTATGTTTAGGGTTGTTAGGAAAGAGTGAAGACGCAGAGTCCTGTTGAGTGTGGGGTTGCGTAAAGGCTCCCCCAGGGAGTTCAGGTGTACCCAAAGGCTTCCGCTGAGAGCACTTTTTGATGGCAGAAAGTGGCACCGTACGTGTTTTTTCGGGTCTAACTCGGGTTCAGCTTCTTGTTGCGGTTAGGCTTATGTTTAGGGTTGTTAGGAAAGAGTGAAGACGCAGAGTCCTGTTGAGTGTGGGGTTGCGTAAAGGCTCCCCCAGGGAGTTCAGGTGTACCCAAAGGCTTCCGCTGAGAGCACTTTTTGATGGCAGAAAGTGGCACCGTACGTGTTTTTTCGGGTCTAACTCGGGTTGAGCTTCTTGTTCCGGTTCGGGTTATGTTTAGGGTTGTTAGGAAAGAGTGAAGACGCAGAGTCCTGTTGAGTGTGGGGTTGCGTAAAGGCTCCCCCAGGGAGTTCAGGTGTACCCAAAGTCTTCCGCTGAGAGCACTTTTGGATGGCAGAAAGTGGCACCGTACGTGTTTTTTCGGGTCTAACTCGGGTTCAGCTTCTTGTTGCGGTTAGGGTTATGTTTAGGGTTGTTAGGAAAGAGTGAAGACGCAGAGTCCTGTTGAGTGTGGGGTTGCGTAAAGGCTCCCCCAGGGAGTTCAGGTGTACCCAAAGGCTTCCGCTGAGAGCACTTTTGGATGGCAGAAAGTGGCACCGTACGTGTTTTTTCGGGTCTAACTCGGGTTCAGCTTCTTGTTGCGGTTAGGGTTATGTTTAGGGTTGTTAGGAAAGAGTGAAGACGCAGAGTCCTGTTGAGTGTGGGGTTGCGTAAAGGCTCCCCCAGGGAGTTCAGGTGTACCCAAAGGCTTCCGCTGAGAGCACTTTTGGATGGCAGAAAGTGGCACCGTACGTGTTTTTTCGGGTCTAACTCGGGTTCAGCTTCTTGTTGCGGTTAGGGTTATGTTTAGGGTTGTTAGGAAAGAGTGAAGACGCAGAGTCCTGTTGAGTGTGGGGTTGCGTAAAGGCTCCCCCAGGGAGTTCAGGTGTACCCAAAGGCTTCCGCTGAGAGCACTTTTTGATGGCAGAAAGTGGCACCGTACGTGTTTTTTCGGGTCTAACTCGGGTTCAGCTTCTTGTTGCGGTTAGGGTTATGTTTAGGGTTGTTAGGAAAGAGTGAAGACGCAGAGTCCTGTTGAGTGTGGGGTTGCGTAAAGGCTCCTCCAGGGAGTTCAGGTGTACCCAAAGGCTTCCGCTGAGAGCACTTTTTGACGGCAGAAAGTGGCACCGTACGTGTTTTTTCGGGTCTAACTCGGGTTCAGCTTCTTGTTGCGGTTAGGGTTATGTTTAGGGTTGTTAGGAAAGAGTGAAGACGCAGAGTCCTGTTGAGTGTGGGTTTGTGTAAAGGCTCCTCCAGGGAGTTCAGGTGTACCCAAAGGCTTCCGCTGAGAGCACTTTTTGATGGCAGAAAGTGGCACCGTACGTGTTTTTTCGGGTCTAACTCGGGTTGAGCTTCTTGTTGCGGTTAGGGTTATGTTTAGGGTTGTTAGGAAAGAGTGAAGACGCAGAGTCCTGTTGAGTGTGGGGTTGCGTAAAGGCTCCCCCAGGGAGTTCAGGTGTACCCAAAGGCTTCCGCTGAGAGCACTTTTTGATGGCAGAAAGTGGCACCGTACGTGTTTTTTCGGGTCTAACTCGGGTTCAGCTTCTTGTTGCGGTTAGGGTTATGTTTAGGGTTGTTAGGAAAGAGTGAAGACGCAGAGTCCTGTTGAGTGTGGGGTTGCGTAAAGGCTCCCCCAGGGAGTTCAGGTGTACCCAAAGGCTTCCGCTGAGAGCACTTTTTGATGGCAGAAAGTGGCACCGTACGTGTTTTTTCGGGTCTAACTCGGGTTCAGCTTCTTGTTGCGGTTAGGGTTATGTTTAGGGTTGTTAGGAAAGAGTGAAGACGCAGAGTCCTGTTGAGTGTGGGGTTGCGTAAAGGCTCCCCCAGGGAGTTCAGGTGTACCCAAAGGCTTCCGCTGAGAGCACTTTTTGACGGCAGAAAGTGGCACCGTACGTGTTTTTTCGGGTCTAACTCGGGTTGAGCTTCTTGTTCCGGTTAGGGTTATGTTTAGGGTTGTTAGGAAAGAGTGAAGACTCAGAGTCCTGTTGAGTGTGGGGTTGCGTAAAGGCTCCCCCAGGGAGTTCAGGTGTACCCAAAGGCTTCCGCTGAGAGCACTTTTTGATGGCAGAAAGTGGCACCGTACGTGTTTTTTCGGGTCTAACTCGGGTTCAGCTTCTTGTTGCGGTTAGGGTTATGTTTAGGGTTGTTAGGAAAGAGTGAAGACGCAGAGTCCTGTTGAGTGTGGGGTTGCGTAAAGGCTCCCCCAGGGAGTTCAGGTGTACCCAAAGGCTTCCGCTGAGAGCACTTTTTGATGGCAGAAAGTGGCACCGTACGTGTTTTTTCGGGTCTAACTCGGGTTCAGCTTCTTGTTGCGGTTAGGGTTATGTTTAGGGTTGTTAGGAAAGAGTGAAGACGCAGAGTCCTGTTGAGTGTGGGGTTGCGTAAAGGCTCCCCCAGGGAGTTCAGGTGTACCCAAAGGCTTCCGCTGAGAGCACTTTTTGATGGCAGAAAGTGGCACCGTACGTGTTTTTTCGGGTCTAACTCGGGTTCAGCTTCTTGTTGCGGTTAGGGTTATGTTTAGGGTTGTTAGGAAAGAGTGAAGACGCAGAGTCCTGTTGAGTGTGGGGTTGCGTAAAGGCTCCCCCAGGGAGTTCAGGTGTACCCAAAGGCTTCCGCTGAGAGCACTTTTGGATGGCAGAAAGTGGCACCGTACGTGTTTTTTCGGGTCTAACTCGGGTTCAGCTTCTTGTTGCGGTTAGGGTTATGTTTAGGGTTGTTAGGAAAGAGTGAAGACGCAGAGTCCTGTTGAGTGTGGGGTTGCGTAAAGGCTCCCCCAGGGAGTTCAGGTGTACCCAAAGGCTTCCGCTGAGAGCACTTTTTGACGGCAGAAAGTGGCACCGTACGTGTTTTTTCGGGTCTAACTCGGGTTCAGCTTCTTGTTCCGGTTAGGGTTATGTTTAGGGTTGTTAGGAAAGAGTGAAGACTCAGAGTCCTGTTGAGTGTGGGGTTGCGTAAAGGCTCCCCCAGGGAGTTCAGGTGTACCCAAAGGCTTCCGCTGAGAGCACTTTTGGATGGCAGAAAGTGGCACCGTACGTGTTTTTTCGGGTCTAACTCGGGTTGAGCTTCTTGTTGCGGTTAGGGTTATGTTTAGGGTTGTTAGGAAAGAGTGAAGACGCAGAGTCCTGTTGAGTGTGGGGTTGCGTAAAGGCTCCCCCAGGGAGTTCAGGTGTACCCAAAGGCTTCCGCTGAGAGCACTTTTTGATGGCAGAAAGTGGCACCGTACGTGTTTTTTCGGGTCTAACTCGGGTTCAGCTTCTTGTTGCGGTTAGGGTTATGTTTAGGGTTGTTAGGAAAGAGTGAAGACGCAGAGTCCTGTTGAGTGTGGGATTGCGTAAAGGCTCCCCCAGGGAGTTCAGGTGTACCCAAAGGCTTCCGCTGAGAGCACTTTTGGATGGCAGAAAGTGGCACCGTACGTGTTTTTTCGGGTCTAACTCGGGTTCAGCTTCTTGTTGCGGTTAGGGTTATGTTTAGGGTTGTTAGGAAAGAGTGAAGACGCAGAGTCCTGTTGAGTGTGGGGTTGCGTAAAGGCTCCCCCAGGGAGTTCAGGTGTACCCAAAGGCTTCCGCTGAGAGCACTTTTTGACGGCAGAAAGTGGCACCGTACGTGTTTTTTCGGGTCTAACTCGGGTTGAGCTTCTTGTTGCGGTTAGGGTTATGTTTAGGGTTGTTAGGAAAGAGTGAAGACGCAGAGTCCTGTTGAGTGTGGGGTTGCGTAAAGGCTCCTCCAGGGAGTTCAGGTGTACCCAAAGGCTTCCGCTGAGAGCACTTTTTGATGGCAGAAAGTGGCACCGTACGTGTTTTTTCGGGTCTAACTCGGGTTGAGCTTCTTGTTGCGGTTAGGGTTATGTTTAGGGTTGTTAGGAAAGAGTGAAGACGCAGAGTCCTGTTGAGTGTGGGGTTGCGTAAAGGCTCCCCCAGGGAGTTCAGGTGTACCCAAAGGCTTCCGCTCAGAGCACTTTTTGATGGCAGAAAGTGGCACCGTATGTGTTTTTTCGGGTCTAACTCGGGTTCAGCTTCTTGTTGCGGTTAGGGTTATGTTTAGGGTTGTTAGGAAAGAGTGAAGACGCAGAGTCCTGTTGAGTGTGGGGTTGCGTAAAGGCTCCCCCAGGGAGTTCAGGTGTACCCAAAGGCTTCCGCTGAGAGCACTTTTGGATGGCAGAAAGTGGCACCGTACGTGTTTTTTCGGGTCTAACTCGGGTTCAGCTTCTTGTTGCGGTTAGGGTTATGTTTAGGGTTGTTAGGAAAGAGTGAAGACGCAGAGTCCTGTTGAGTGTGGGGTTGCGTAAAGGCTCCCCCAGGGAGTTCAGGTGTACCCAAAGGCTTCCGCTGAGAGCACTTTTTGATGGCAGAAAGTGGCACCGTACGTGTTTTTTCGGGTCTAACTCGGGTTGAGCTTCTTGTTGCGGTTAGGGTTATGTTTAGGGTTGTTAGGAAAGAGTGAAGACGCAGAGTCCTGTTGAGTGTGGGGTTGCGTAAAGGCTCCCCCAGGGAGTTCAGGTGTACCCAAAGGCTTCCGCTGAGAGCACTTTTGGATGGCAGAAAGTGGCACCGTACGTGTTTTTTCGGGTCTAACTCGGGTTCAGCTTCTTGTTGCGGTTAGGGTTATGTTTAGGGTTGTTAGGAAAGAGTGAAGACGCAGAGTCCTGTTGAGTGTGGGGTTGCGTAAAGGCTCCCCCAGGGAGTTCAGGTGTACCCAAAGGCTTCCGCTGAGAGCACTTTTGGATGGCAGAAAGTGGCACCGTACGTGTTTTTTCGGGTCTAACTCGGGTTCAGCTTCTTGTTGCGGTTAGGGTTATGTTTAGGGTTGTTAGGAAAGAGTGAAGACGCAGAGTCCTGTTGAGTGTGGGGTTGCGTAAAGGCTCCCCCAGGGAGTTCAGGTGTACCCAAAGGCTTCCGCTGAGAGCACTTTTTGATGGCAGAAAGTGGCACCGTACGTGTTTTTTCGGGTCTAACTCGGGTTCAGCTTCTTGTTCCGGTTAGGGTTATGTTTAGGGTTGTTAGGAAAGAGTGAAGACGCAGAGTCCTGTTGAGTGTGGGGTTGCGTAAAGGCTCCCCCAGGGAGTTCAGGTGTACCCAAAGGCTTCCGCTGAGAGCACTTTTTGATGGCAGAAAGTGGCACCGTACGTGTTTTTTCGGGTCTAACTCGGGTTCAGCTTCTTGTTGCGGTTAGGGTTATGTTTAGGGTTGTTAGGAAAGAGTGAAGACGCAGAGTCCTGTTGAGTGTGGGGTTGCGTAAAGGCTCCCCCAGGGAGTTCAGGTGTACCCAAAGGCTTCCGCTGAGAGCACTTTTGGATGGCAGAAAGTGGCACCGTACGTGTTTTTTCGGGTCTAACTCGGGTTCAGCTTCTTGTTGCGGTTAGGGTTATGTTTAGGGTTGTTAGGAAAGAGTGAAGACGCAGAGTCCTGTTGAGTGTGGGGTTGCGTAAAGGCTCCCCCAGGGAGTTCAGGTGTACCCAAAGGCTTCCGCTGAGAGCACTTTTTGATGGCAGAAAGTGGCACCGTACGTGTTTTTTCGGGTCTAACTCGGGTTCAGCTTCTTGTTGCGGTTAGGGTTATGTTTAGGGTTGTTAGGAAAGAGTGAAGACGCAGAGTCCTGTTGAGTGTGGGGTTGCGTAAAGGCTCCCCCAGGGAGTTCAGGTGTACCCAAAGGCTTCCGCTGAGAGCACTTTTGGATGGCAGAAAGTGGCACCGTACGTGTTTTTTCGGGTCTAACTCGGGTTGAGCTTCTTGTTGCGGTTAGGGTTATGTTTAGGGTTGTTAGGAAAGAGTGAAGACGCAGAGTCCTGTTGAGTGTGGGGTTGCGTAAAGGCTCCCCCAGGGAGTTCAGGTGTACCCAAAGGCTTCCGCTGAGAGCACTTTCGGATGGCAGAAAGTGGCACCGTACGTGTTTTTTCGGGTCTAACTCGGGTTCAGCTTCTTGTTGCGGTTAGGGTTATGTTTAGGGTTGTTAGGAAAGAGTGAAGACGCAGAGTCCTGTTGAGTGTGGGGTTGCGTAAAGGCTCCTCCAGGGAGTTCAGGTGTACCCAAAGGCTTCCGCTGAGAGCACTTTTTGATGGCAGAAAGTGGCACCGTACGTGTTTTTTCGGGTCTAACTCGGGTTCAGCTTCTTGTTGCGGTTAGGGTTATGTTTAGGGTTGTTAGGAAAGAGTGAAGACGCAGAGTCCTGTTGAGTGTGGGGTTGTGTAAAGGCTCCTCCAGGGAGTTCAGGTGTACCCAAAGGCTTCCGCTGAGAGCACTTTTTGATGGCAGAAAGTGGCACCGTACGTGTTTTTT
Source organism: Anser anser (assembly GCF_964211835.1). Classification (NCBI taxonomy): domain Eukaryota; kingdom Metazoa; phylum Chordata; class Aves; order Anseriformes; family Anatidae; genus Anser; species Anser anser. The sequence goes on along the minus strand of NW_028154034.1, from coordinate 34,921 downwards.
CGGGTCTAACTCGGGTTCAGCTTCTTGTTGCGGTTAGGGTTATGTTTAGGGTTGTTAGGAAAGAGTGAAGACGCAGAGTCCTGTTGAGTGTGGGGTTGCGTAAAGGCTCCCCCAGGGAGTTCAGGTGTACCCAAAGGCTTCCGCTGAGAGCACTTTTTGATGGCAGAAAGAGGCAGCATACGTGTTTTTTCGGGTCTAACTCGGGTTCAGCTTCTTGTTGCGGTTAGGGTTATGTTTAGGGTTGTTAGGAAAGAGTGAAGACGCAGAGTCCTGTTGAGTGTGGGGTTGCGTAAAGGCTCCCCCAGGGAGTTCAGGTGTACCCAAAGGCTTCCGCTGAGAGCACTTTTTGACGGCAGAAAGTGGCACCGTACGTGTTTTTTCGGGTCTAACTCGGGTTCAGCTTCTTGTTGCGGTTAGGGTTATGTTTAGGGTTGTTAGGAAAGAGTGAAGACGCAGAGTCCTGTTGAGTGTGGGGTTGCGTAAAGGCTCCCCCAGGGAGTTCAGGTGTACCCAAAGGCTTCCGCTGAGAGCACTTTTGGATGGCAGAAAGTGGCACCGTACGTGTTTTTTCGGGTCTAACTCGGGTTCAGCTTCTTGTTGCGGTTAGGGTTATGTTTAGGGTTGTTAGGAAAGAGTGAAGACGCAGAGTCCTGTTGAGTGTGGGGTTGCGTAAAGGCTCCCCCAGGGAGTTCAGGTGTACCCAAAGGCTTCCGCTGAGAGCACTTTTGGATGGCAGAAAGTGGCACCGTACGTGTTTTTTCGGGTCTAACTCGGGTTCAGCTTCTTGTTGCGGTTCGGGTTATGTTTAGGGTTGTTAGGAAAGAGTGAAGACGCAGAGTCCTGTTGAGTGTGGGGTTGCGTAAAGGCTCCCCCAGGGAGTTCAGGTGTACCCAAAGGCTTCCACTGAGAGCACTTTTTGATGGCAGAAAGTGGCACCGTACGTGTTTTTTCGGGTCTAACTCGGGTTCAGCTTCTTGTTGCGGTTAGGGTTATGTTTAGGGTTGTTAGGAAAGAGTGAAGACGCAGAGTCCTGTTGAGTGTGGGGTTGCGTAAAGGCTCCCCCAGGGAGTTCAGGTGTACCCAAAGGCTTCCGCTGAGAGCACTTTTTGATGGCAGAAAGTGGCACCGTACGTGTTTTTTCGGGTCTAACTCGGGTTGAGCTTCTTGTTGCGCTTAGGGATATGTTTAGGGTTGTTAGGAAAGAGTGAAGACGCAGAGTCCTGTTGAGTGTGGGGTTGCGTAAAGGCTCCCCCAGGGAGTTCAGGTGTACCCAAAGGCTTCCGCTGAGAGCACTTTTTGATGGCAGAAAGTGGCACCGTACGTGTTTTTTCGGGTCTAACTCGGGTTCAGCTTCTTGTTGCGGTTAGGGTTATGTTTAGGGTTGTTAGGAAAGAGTGAAGACGCAGAGTCCTGTTGAGTGTGGGGTTGCGTAAAGGCTCCCCCAGGGAGTTCAGGTGTACCCAAAGGCTTCCGCTGAGAGCACTTTTGGATGGCAGAAAGTGGCACCGTACGTGTTTTTTCGGGTCTAACTCGGGTTCAGCTTCTTGTTGCGGTTAGGGTTATGTTTAGGGTTGTTAGGAAAGAGTGAAGACGCAGAGTCCTGTTGAGTGTGGGGTTGCGTAAAGGCTCCCCCAGGGAGTTCAGGTGTACCCAAAGGCTTCCGCTGAGAGCACTTTTGGATGGCAGAAAGTGGCACCGTACGTGTTTTTTCGGGTCTAAGTCGGGTTCAGCTTCTTGTTGCGGTTAGGGTTATGTTTAGGGTTGTTAGGAAAGAGTGAAGACGCAGAGTCCTGTTGAGTGTGGGGTTGCGTAAAGGCTCCCCCAGGGAGTTCAGGTGTACCCAAAGGCTTCCGCTGAGAGCACTTTTGGATGGCAGAAAGTGGCACCGTACGTGTTTTTTCGGGTCTAACTCGGGTTCAGCTTCTTGTTGCGGTTAGGGTTATGTTTAGGGTTGTTAGGAAAGAGTGAAGACGCAGAGTCCTGTTGAGTGTGGGGTTGTGTAAAGGCTCCTCCAGGGAGTTCAGGTGTACCCAAAGGCTTCCGCTGAGAGCACTTTTTGATGGCAGAAAGTGGCACCGTACGTGTTTTTTCGGGTCTAACTCGGGTTCAGCTTCTTGTTGCGGTTAGGGTTATGTTTAGGGTTGTTAGGAAAGAGTGAAGACGCAGAGTCCTGTTGAGTGTGGGGTTGCGTAAAGGCTCCCCCAGGGAGTTCAGGTGTACCCAAAGGCTTCCGCTGAGAGCACTTTTTGATGGCAGAAAGAGGCACCATACGTGTTTTTTCGGGTCTAACTCGGGTTCAGCTTCTTGTTGCGGTTAGGGTTATGTTTAGGGTTGTTAGGAAAGAGTGAAGACGCAGAGTCCTGTTGAGTGTGGGGTTGCGTAAAGGCTCCCCCAGGGAGTTCAGGTGTACCCAAAGGCTTCCGCTGAGAGCACTTTTTGACGGCAGAAAGTGGCACCGTACGTGTTTTTTCGGGTCTAACTCGGGTTCAGCTTCTTGTTGCGGTTAGGGTTATGTTTAGGGTTGTTAGGAAAGAGTGAAGACGCAGAGTCCTGTTGAGTGTGGGGTTGCGTAAAGGCTCCCCCAGGGAGTTCAGGTGTACCCAAAGGCTTCCGCTGAGAGCACTTTTGGATGGCAGAAAGTGGCACCGTACGTGTTTTTTCGGGTCTAACTCGGGTTCAGCTTCTTGTTGCGGTTAGGGTTATGTTTAGGGTTGTTAGGAAAGAGTGAAGACGCAGAGTCCTGTTGAGTGTGGGGTTGCGTAAAGGCTCCCCCAGGGAGTTCAGGTGTACCCAAAGGCTTCCGCTGAGAGCACTTTTGGATGGCAGAAAGTGGCACCGTACGTGTTTTTTCGGGTCTAACTCGGGTTCAGCTTCTTGTTGCGGTTAGGGTTATGTTTAGGGTTGTTAGGAAAGAGTGAAGACGCAGAGTCCTGTTGAGTGTGGGGTTGCGTAAAGGCTCCCCCAGGGAGTTCAGGTGTACCCAAAGGCTTCCACTGAGAGCACTTTTTGATGGCAGAAAGTGGCACCGTACGTGTTTTTTCGGGTCTAACTCGGGTTCAGCTTCTTGTTGCGGTTAGGGTTATGTTTAGGGTTGTTAGGAAAGAGTGAAGACGCAGAGTCCTGTTGAGTGTGGGGTTGCGTAAAGGCTCCCCCAGGGAGTTCAGGTGTACCCAAAGGCTTCCGCTGAGAGCACTTTTTGATGGCAGAAAGTGGCACCGTACGTGTTTTTTCGGGTCTAACTCGGGTTGAGCTTCTTGTTGCGCTTAGGGATATGTTTAGGGTTGTTAGGAAAGAGTGAAGACGCAGAGTCCTGTTGAGTGTGGGGTTGCGTAAAGGCTCCCCCAGGGAGTTCAGGTGTACCCAAAGGCTTCCGCTGAGAGCACTTTTTGATGGCAGAAAGTGGCACCGTACGTGTTTTTTCGGGTCTAACTCGGGTTCAGCTTCTTGTTGCGGTTAGGGTTATGTTTAGGGTTGTTAGGAAAGAGTGAAGACGCAGAGTCCTGTTGAGTGTGGGGTTGCGTAAAGGCTCCCCCAGGGAGTTCAGGTGTACCCAAAGGCTTCCGCTGAGAGCACTTTTGGATGGCAGAAAGTGGCACCGTACGTGTTTTTTCGGGTCTAACTCGGGTTCAGCTTCTTGTTGCGGTTAGGGTTATGTTTAGGGTTGTTAGGAAAGAGTGAAGACGCAGAGTCCTGTTGAGTGTGGGGTTGCGTAAAGGCTCCCCCAGGGAGTTCAGGTGTACCCAAAGGCTTCCGCTGAGAGCACTTTTGGATGGCAGAAAGTGGCACCGTACGTGTTTTTTCGGGTCTAACTCGGGTTCAGCTTCTTGTTGCGGTTAGGGTTATGTTTAGGGTTGTTAGGAAAGAGTGAAGACGCAGAGTCCTGTTGAGTGTGGGGTTGCGTAAAGGCTCCCCCAGGGAGTTCAGGTGTACCCAAAGGCTTCCGCTGAGAGCACTTTTTGACGGCAGAAAGTGGCACCGTACGTGTTTTTTCGGGTCTAACTCGGGTTCAGCTTCTTGTTGCGGTTAGGGTTATGTTTAGGGTTGTTAGGAAAGAGTGAAGACGCAGAGTCCTGTTGAGTGTGGGGTTGCGTAAAGGCTCCTCCAGGGAGTTCAGGTGTACCCAAAGGCTTCCGCTGAGAGCACTTTTTGATGGCAGAAAGTGGCACCGTACGTGTTTTTTCGGGTCTAACTCGGGTTGAGCTTCTTGTTGCGGTTAGGGTTATGTTTAGGGTTGTTAGGAAAGAGTGAAGACGCAGAGTCCTGTTGAGTGTGGGGTTGCGTAAAGGCTCCCCCAGGGAGTTCAGGTGTACCCAAAGGCTTCCGCTGAGAGCACTTTTTGACGGCAGAAAGTGGCACCGTACGTGTTTTTTCGGGTCTAACTCGGGTTCAGCTTCTTGTTGCGGTTAGGGTTATGTTTAGGGTTGTTAGGAAAGAGTGAAGACTCAGAGTCCTGTTGAGTGTGGGGTTGCGTAAAGGCTCCCCCAGGGAGTTCAGGTGTACCCAAAGGCTTCCGCTGAGAGCACTTTTTGATGGCAGAAAGTGGCACCGTACGTGTTTTTTCGGGTCTAACTCGGGTTGAGCTTCTTGTTGCGGTTAGGGTTATGTTTAGGGTTGTTAGGAAAGAGTGAAGACGCAGAGTCCTGTTGAGTGTGGGGTTGCGTAAAGGCTCCCCCAGGGAGTTCAGGTGTACCCAAAGGCTTCCGCTGAGAGCACTTTTGGATGGCAGAAAGTGGCACCGTACGTGTTTTTTCGGGTCTAACTCGGGTTCAGCTTCTTGTTGCGGTTAGGGTTATGTTTAGGGTTGTTAGGAAAGAGTGAAGACGCAGAGTCCTGTTGAGTGTGGGGTTGCGTAAAGGCTCCCCCAGGGAGTTCAGGTGTACCCAAAGGCTTCCGCTGAGAGCACTTTTTGATGGCAGAAAGTGGCACCGTACGTGTTTTTTCGGGTCTAACTCGGGTTCAGCTTCTTGTTGCGGTTAGGGTTATGTTTAGGGTTGTTAGGAAAGAGTGAAGACGCAGAGTCCTGTTGAGTGTGGGGTTGCGTAAAGGCTCCCCCAGGGAGTTCAGGTGTACCCAAAGGCTTCCGCTGAGAGCACTTTTAGACGGCAGAAAGTGGCACCGTACGTGCTTTTTCGGGTCTAACTCGGGTTCAGCTTCTTGTTGCGGTTAGGGTTATGTTTAGGGTTGTTAGGAAAGAGTGAAGACGCAGAGTCCTGTTGAGTGTGGGGTTGCGTAAAGGCTCCCCCAGGGAGTTCAGGTGTACCCAAAGGCTTCCGCTGAGAGCACTTTTGGATGGCAGAAAGTGGCACCGTACGTGTTTTTTCGGGTCTAACTCGGGTTCAGCTTCTTGTTGCGGTTAGGGTTATGTTTAGGGTTGTTAGGAAAGAGTGAAGACGCAGAGTCCTGTTGAGTGTGGGGTTGCGTAAAGGCTCCCCCAGGGAGTTCAGGTGTACCCAAAGGCTTCCGCTGAGAGCACTTTTTGATGGCAGAAAGTGGCACCGTACGTGTTTTTTCGGGTCTAACTCGGGTTCAGCTTCTTGTTGCGGTTAGGGTTATGTTTAGGGTTGTTAGGAAAGAGTGAAGACGCAGAGTCCTGTTGAGTGTGGGGTTGCGTAAAGGCTCCCCCAGGGAGTTCAGGTGTACCCAAAGGCTTCCGCTGAGAGCACTTTTGGATGGCAGAAAGTGGCACTGTACGTGTTTTTTCGGGTCTAACTCGGGTTCAGCTTCTTGTTGCGGTTAGGGTTATGTTTAGGGTTGTTAGGAAAGAGTGAAGACGCAGAGTCCTGTTGAGTGTGGGGTTGCGTAAAGGCTCCCCCAGGGAGTTCAGGTGTACCCAAAGGCTTCCGCTGAGAGCACTTTTTGATGGCAAAAAGTGGCACCGTACGTGTTTTTTCGGGTCTAACTCGGGTTCAGCTTCTTGTTGCGGTTAGGGTTATGTTTAGGGTTGTTAGGAAAGAGTGAAGACGCAGAGTCCTGTTGAGTGTGGGGTTGCGTAAAGGCTCCCCCAGGGAGTTCAGGTGTACCCAAAGGCTTCCGCTGAGAGCACTTTTGGATGGCAGAAAGTGGCACCGTACGTGTTTTTTCGGGTCTAACTCGGGTTCAGCTTCTTGTTGCGGTTAGGATTATGTTTAGGGTTGTTAGGAAAGAGTGAAGACGCAGAGTCCTGTTGAGTGTGGGGTTGCGTAAAGGCTCCCCCAGGGAGTTCAGGTGTACCCAAAGGCTTCTGCTGAGAGCACTTTTTGATGGCAGAAAGTGGCACCGTACGTGTTTTTTCGGGTCTAACTCGGGTTGAGCTTCTTGTTGCGCTTAGGGATATGTTTAGGGTTGTTAGGAAAGAGTGAAGACGCAGAGTCCTGTTGAGTGTGGGGTTGCGTAAAGGCTCCCCCAGGGAGTTCAGGTGTACCCAAAGGCTTCCGCTGAGAGCACTTTTGGATGGCAGAAAGTGGCACCGTACGTGTTTTTTCGGGTCTAACTCGGGTTCAGCTTCTTGTTGCGGTTAGGGTTATGTTTAGGGTTGTTAGGAAAGAGTGAAGACGCAGAGTCCTGTTGAGTGTGGGGTTGCGTAAAGGCTCCCCCAGGGAGTTCAGGTGTACCCAAAGGCTTCCGCTGAGAGCACTTTTGGATGGCAGAAAGTGGCACCGTACGTGTTTTTTCGGGTCTAACTCGGGTTCAGCTTCTTGTTGCGGTTAGGGTTATGTTTAGGGTTGTTAGGAAAGAGTGAAGACGCAGAGTCCTGTTGAGTGTGGGGTTGCGTAAAGGCTCCCCCAGGGAGTTCAGGTGTACCCAAAGGCTTCCGCTGAGAGCACTTTTTGACGGCAGAAAGTGGCACCGTACGTGTTTTTTCGGGTCTAACTCGGGTTCAGCTTCTTGTTGCGGTTAGGGTTATGTTTAGGGTTGTTAGGAAAGAGTGAAGACGCAGAGTCCTGTTGAGTGTGGGGTTGTGTAAAGGCTCCTCCAGGGAGTTCAGGTGTACCCAAAGGCTTCCGCTGAGAGCACTTTTTGATGGCAGAAAGTGGCACCGTACGTGTTTTTTCGGGTCTAACTCGGGTTCAGCTTCTTGTTGCGGTTAGGGTTATGTTTAGGGTTGTTAGGAAAGAGTGAAGACGCAGAGTCCTGTTGAGTGTGGGGTTGCGTAAAGGCTCCCCGAGGGAGTTCAGGTGTACCCAAAGGCTTCCGCTGAGAGCACTTTTTGATGGCAGAAAGTGGCACCGTACGTGTTTTTTCGGGTCTAACTCGGGTTGAGCTTCTTGTTCCGGTTAGGGTTATGTTTAGGGTTGTTAGGAAAGAGTGAAGACTCAGAGTCCTGTTGAGTGTGGGGTTGCGTAAAGGCTCCCCCAGGGAGTTCAGGTGTACCCAAAGGCTTCCGCTGAGAGCACTTTTTGATGGCAGAAAGTGGCACCGTACGTGTTTTTTCGGGTCTAACTCGGGTTCAGCTTCTTGTTGCGGTTAGGGTTATGTTTAGGGTTGTTAGGAAAGAGTGAAGACGCAGAGTCCTGTTGAGTGTGGGGTTGCGTAAAGGCTCCCCCAGGGAGTTCAGGTGTACCCAAAGGCTTCCGCTGAGAGCACTTTTGGATGGCAGAAAGTGGCACCGTACGTGTTTTTTCGGGTCTAACTCGGGTTGAGCTTCTTGTTGCGGTTAGGGTTATGTTTAGGGTTGTTAGGAAAGAGTGAAGACGCAGAGTCCTGTTGAGTGTGGGGTTGCGTAAAGGCTCCCCCAGGGAGTTCAGGTGTACCCAAAGGCTTCCGCTGAGAGCACTTTTGGATGGCAGAAAGTGGCACCGTACGTGTTTTTTCGGGTCTAACTCGGGTTCAGCTTCTTGTTGCGGTTAGGGTTATGTTTAGGGTTGTTAGGAAAGAGTGAAGACGCAGAGTCCTGTTGAGTGTGGGGTTGCGTAAAGGCTCCCCCAGGGAGTTCAGGTGTACCCAAAGGCTTCCGCTGAGAGCACTTTTTGACGGCAGAAAGTGGCACCGTACGTGTTTTTTCGGGTCTAACTCGGGTTCAGCTTCTTGTTGCGGTTAGGGTTATGTTTAGGGTTGTTAGGAAAGAGTGAAGACGCAGAGTCCTGTTGAGTGTGGGGTTGCGTAAAGGCTCCTCCAGGGAGTTCAGGTGTACCCAAAGTCTTCCGCTGAGAGCACTTTTGGATGGCAGAAAGTGGCACCGTACGTGTTTTTTCGGGTCTAACTCGGGTTCAGCTTCTTGTTGCGGTTAGGGTTATGTTTAGGGTTGTTAGGAAAGAGTGAAGACGCAGAGTCCTGTTGAGTGTGGGGTTGCGTAAAGGCTCCCCCAGGGAGTTCAGGTGTACCCAAAGGCTTCCGCTGAGAGCACTTTTTGACGGCAGAAAGTGGCACCGTATGTGTTTTTTCGGGTCTAACTCGGGTTCAGCTTCTTGTTGCGGTTAGGGTTATGTTTAGGGTTGTTAGGAAAGAGTGAAGACGCAGAGTCCTGTTGAGTGTGGGGTTGTGTAAAGGCTCCTCCAGGGAGTTCAGGTGTACCCAAAGGCTTCCGCTGAGAGCACTTTTTGATGGCAGAAAGTGGCACCGTACGTGTTTTTTCGGGTCTAACTCGGGTTCAGCTTCTTGTTGCGGTTAGGGTTATGTTTAGGGTTGTTAGGAAAGAGTGAAGACGCAGAGTCCTGTTGAGTGTGGGGTTGCATAAAGGCTCCCCCAGGGAGTTCAGGTGTACCCAAAGGCTTCCGCTGAGAGCACTTTTTGATGGCAGAAAGTGGCACCGTACGTGTTTTTTCGGGTCTAACTCGGGTTCAGCTTCTTGTTGCGGTTAGGGTTATGTTTAGGGTTGTTAGGAAAGAGTGAAGACGCAGAGTCCTGTTGAGTGTGGGGTTGCGTAAAGGCTCCCCCAGGGAGTTCAGGTGTACCCAAAGGCTTCCGCTGAGAGCACTTTTGGATGGCAGAAAGTGGCACCGTACGTGTTTTTTCGGGTCTAACTCGGGTTCAGCTTCTTGTTGCGGTTAGGGTTATGTTTAGGGTTGTTAGGAAAGAGTGAAGACGCAGAGTCCTGTTGAGTGTGGGGTTGCGTAAAGGCTCCCCCAGGGAGTTCAGGTGTACCCAAAGGCTTCCGCTGAGAGCACTTTTGGATGGCAGAAAGTGGCACCGTACGTGTTTTTTCGGGTCTAACTCGGGTTCAGCTTCTTGTTGCGGTTAGGCTTATGTTTAGGGTTGTTAGGAAAGAGTGAAGACGCAGAGTCCTGTTGAGTGTGGGGTTGCGTAAAGGCTCCCCCAGGGAGTTCAGGTGTACCCAAAGGCTTCCGCTGAGAGCACTTTTTGATGGCAGAAAGTGGCACCGTACGTGTTTTTTCGGGTCTAACTCGGGTTCAGCTTCTTGTTGCGGTTAGGGTTATGTTTAGGGTTGTTAGGAAAGAGTGAAGACGCAGAGTCCTGTTCAGTGTGGGGTTGCGTAAAGGCTCCCCCAGGGAGTTCAGGTGTACCCAAAGGCTTCCGCTGAGAGCACTTTTTGACGGCAGAAAGTGGCACCGTACGTGTTTTTTCGGGTCTAACTCGGGTTCAGCTTCTTGTTGCGGTTAGGCTTATGTTTAGGGTTGTTAGGAAAGAGTGAAGACGCAGAGTCCTGTTGAGTGTGGGGTTGCGTAAAGGCTCCCCCAGGGAGTTCAGGTGTACCCAAAGGCTTCCGCTGAGAGCACTTTTTGATGGCAGAAAGTGGCACCGTACGTGTTTTTTCGGGTCTAACTCGGGTTCAGCTTCTTGTTGCGGTTAGGGTTATGTTTAGGGTTGTTAGGAAAGAGTGAAGACGCAGAGTCCTGTTGAGTGTGGGGTTGCGTAAAGGCTCCCCCAGGGAGTTCAGGTGTACCCAAAGGCTTCCGCTGAGAGCACTTTTAGACGGCAGAAAGTGGCACCGTACGTGTTTTTTCGGGTCTAACTCGGGTTCAGCTTCTTGTTGCGGTTAGGGTTATGTTTAGGGTTGTTAGGAAAGAGTGAAGACGCAGAGTCCTGTTGAGTGTGGGGTTGCGTAAAGGCTCCCCCAGGGAGTTCAGGTGTACCCAAAGGCTTCCGCTGAGAGCACTTTTTGACGGCAGAAAGTGGCACCGTACGTGTTTTTTCGGGTCTAACTCGGGTTGAGCTTCTTGTTGCGGTTAGGGTTATGTTTAGGGTTGTTAGGAAAGAGTGAAGACGCAGAGTCCTGTTGAGTGTGGGGTTGCGTAAAGGCTCCCCCAGGGAGTTCAGGTGTACCCAAAGGCTTCCGCTGAGAGCACTTTTGGATGGCAGAAAGTGGCACCGTACGTGTTTTTTCGGGTCTAACTCGGGTTCAGCTTCTTGTTGCGGTTAGGGTTATGTTTAGGGTTGTTAGGAAAGAGTGAAGACGCAGAGTCCTGTTGAGTGTGGGGTTGCGTAAAGGCTCCCCCAGGGAGTTCAGGTGTACCCAAAGGCTTCCGCTGAGAGCACTTTTGGATGGCAGAAAGTGGCACCGTACGTGTTTTTTCGGGTCTAACTCGGGTTCAGCTTCTTGTTGCGGTTAGGGTTATGTTTAGGGTTGTTAGGAAAGAGTGAAGACGCAGAGTCCTGTTGAGTGTGGGGTTGCGTAAAGGCTCCCCCAGGGAGTTCAGGTGTACCCAAAGGCTTCCGCTGAGAGCACTTTTGGATGGCAGAAAGTGGCACCGTACGTGTTTTTTCGGGTCTAACTCGGGTTCAGCTTCTTGTTGCGGTTAGGGTTATGTTTAGGGTTGTTAGGAAAGAGTGAAGACGCAGAGTCCTGTTGAGTGTGGGGTTGCGTAAAGGCTCCCCCAGGGAGTTCAGGTGTACCCAAAGGCTTCCGCTGAGAGCACTTTTTGACGGCAGAAAGTGGCACCGTACGTGTTTTTTCGGGTCTAACTCGGGTTCAGCTTCTTGTTGCGGTTAGGGTTATGTTTAGGGTTGTTAGGAAAGAGTGAAGACGCAGAGTCCTGTTGAGTGTGGGGTTGCGTAAAGGCTCCCCCAGGGAGTTCAGGTGTACCCAAAGGCTTCCGCTGAGAGCACTTTTTGATGGCAGAAAGTGGCACCGTACGTGTTTTTTCGGGTCTAACTCGGGTTCAGCTTCTTGTTGCGGTTAGGGTTATGTTTAGGGTTGTTAGGAAAGAGTGAAGACGCAGAGTCCTGTTGAGTGTGGGGTTGCGTAAAGGCTCCTCCAGGGAGTTCAGGTGTACCCAAAGGCTTCCGCTGAGAGCACTTTTTGACGGCAGAAAGTGGCACCGTACGTGTTTTTTCGGGTCTAACTCGGGTTCAGCTTCTTGTTGCGGTTAGGGTTATGTTTAGGGTTGTTAGGAAAGAGTGAAGACGCAGAGTCCTGTTGAGTGTGGGGTTGTGTAAAGGCTCCTCCAGGGAGTTCAGGTGTACCCAAAGGCTTCCGCTGAGAGCACTTTTTGATGGCAGAAAGTGGCACCGTACGTGTTTTTTCGGGTCTAACTCGGGTTCAGCTTCTTGTTGCGGTTAGGGTTATGTTTAGGGTTGTTAGGAAAGAGTGAAGACGCAGAGTCCTGTTGAGTGTGGGGTTGCGTAAAGGCTCCCCCAGGGAGTTCAGGTGTACCCAAAGGCTTCCGCTGAGAGCACTTTTTGATGGCAGAAAGTGGCACCGTACGTGTTTTTTCGGGTCTAACTCGGGTTGAGCTTCTTGTTGCGGTTAGGGTTATGTTTAGGGTTGTTAGGAAAGAGTGAAGACGCAGAGTCCTGTTGAGTGTGGGGTTGCGTAAAGGCTCCCCCAGGGAGTTCAGGTGTACCCAAAGGCTTCCGCTGAGAGCACTTTTTGATGGCAGAAAGTGGCACCGTACGTGTTTTTTCGGGTCTAACTCGGGTTGAGCTTCTTGTTCCGGTTAGGGTTATGTTTAGGGTTGTTAGGAAAGAGTGAAGACGCAGAGTCCTGTTGAGTGTGGGGTTGCGTAAAGGCTCCCCCAGGGAGTTCAGGTGTACCCAAAGGCTTCCGCTGAGAGCACTTTTGGATGGCAGAAAGTGGCACCGTACGTGTTTTTTCGGGTCTAACTCGGGTTCAGCTTCTTGTTGCGGTTAGGGTTATGTTTAGGGTTGTTAGGAAAGAGTGAAGACGCAGAGTCCTGTTGAGTGTGGGGTTGCGTAAAGGCTCCCCCAGGGAGTTCAGGTGTACCCAAAGGCTTCCGCTGAGAGCACTTTTGGATGGCAGAAAGTGGCACCGTACGTGTTTTTTCGGGTCTAACTCGGGTTCAGCTTCTTGTTGCGGTTAGGGTTATGTTTAGGGTTGTTAGGAAAGAGTGAAGACGCAGAGTCCTGTTGAGTGTGGGGTTGCGTAAAGGCTCCCCCAGGGAGTTCAGGTGTACCCAAAGGCTTCCGCTGAGAGCACTTTTGGATGGCAGAAAGTGGCACCGTACGTGTTTTTTCGGGTCTAACTCGGGTTCAGCTTCTTGTTGCGGTTAGGGTTATGTTTAGGGTTGTTAGGAAAGAGTGAAGACGCAGAGTCCTGTTGAGTGTGGGGTTGCGTAAAGGCTCCCCCAGGGAGTTCAGGTGTACCCAAAGGCTTCCGCTGAGAGCACTTTTGGATGGCAGAAAGTGGCACCGTACGTGTTTTTTCGGGTCTAACTCGGGTTCAGCTTCTTGTTGCGGTTAGGGTTATGTTTAGGGTTGTTAGGAAAGAGTGAAGACGCAGAGTCCTGTTGAGTGTGGGGTTGCGTAAAGGCTCCCCCAGGGAGTTCAGGTGTACCCAAAGGCTTCCGCTGAGAGCACTTTTGGATGGCAGAAAGTGGCACCGTACGTGTTTTTTCGGGTCTAACTCGGGTTCAGCTTCTTGTTGCGGTTAGGGTTATGTTTAGGGTTGTTAGGAAAGAGTGAAGACGCAGAGTCCTGTTGAGTGTGGGGTTGTGTAAAGGCTCCTCCAGGGAGTTCAGGTGTACCCAAAGGCTTCCGCTGAGAGCACTTTTGGATGGCAGAAAGTGGCACCGTACGTGTTTTTTCGGGTCTAACTCGGGTTCAGCTTCTTGTTGCGGTTAGGGTTATGTTTAGGGTTGTTAGGAAAGAGTGAAGACGCAGAGTCCTGTTGAGTGTGGGGTTGCGTAAAGGCTCCCCCAGGGAGTTCAGGTGTACCCAAAGGCTTCCGCTGAGAGCACTTTTTGATGGCAGAAAGTGGCACCGTATGTGTTTTTTCGGGTCTAACTCGGGTTGAGCTTCTTGTTGCGGTTAGGGTTATGTTTAGGGTTGTTAGGAAAGAGTGAAGACGCAGAGTCCTGTTGAGTGTGGGGTTGCGTAAAGGCTCCCCCAGGGAGTTCAGGTGTACCCAAAGGCTTCCGCTGAGAGCACTTTTTGATGGCAGAAAGTGGCACCGTACGTGTTTTTTCGGGTCTAACTCGGGTTCAGCTTCTTGTTGCAGTTAGGGTTATGTTTAGGGTTGTTAGGAAAGAGTGAAGACGCAGAGTCCTGTTGAGTGTGGGGTTGCGTAAAGGCTCCCCCAGGGAGTTCAGGTGTACCCAAAGGCTTCCGCTGAGAGCACTTTTTGACGGCAGAAAGTGGCACCGTACGTGTTTTTTCGGGTCTAACTCGGGTTCAGCTTCTTGTTGCGGTTAGGGTTATGTTTAGGGTTGTTAGGAAAGAGTGAAGACTCAGAGTCCTGTTGAGTGTGGGGTTGCGTAAAGGCTCCCCCAGGGAGTTCAGGTGTACCCAAAGGCTTCCGCTGAGAGCACTTTTTGATGGCAGAAAGTGGCACCGTACGTGTTTTTTCGGGTCTAACTCGGGTTCAGCTTCTTGTTGCGGTTAGAGTTATGTTTAGGGTTGTTAGGAAAGAGTGAAGACGCAGAGTCCTGTTGAGTGTGGGATTGCGTAAAGGCTCCCCCAGGGAGTTCAGGTGTACCCAAAGGCTTCCGCTGAGAGCACTTTTGGATGGCAGAAAGTGGCACCGTACGTGTTTTTTCGGGTCTAACTCGGGTTCAGCTTCTTGTTGCGGTTAGGGTTATGTTTAGGGTTGTTAGGAAAGAGTGAAGACGCAGAGTCCTGTTGAGTGTGGGGTTGCGTAAAGGCTCCCCCAGGGAGTTCAGGTGTACCCAAAGGCTTCCGCTGAGAGCACTTTTTGACGGCAGAAAGTGGCACCGTACGTGTTTTTTCGGGTCTAACTCGGGTTGAGCTTCTTGTTGCGGTTAGGGTTATGTTTAGGGTTGTTAGGAAAGAGTGAAGACGCAGAGTCCTGTTGAGTGTGGGGTTGCGTAAAGGCTCCTCCAGGGAGTTCAGGTGTACCCAAAGGCTTCCGCTGAGAGCACTTTTTGATGGCAGAAAGTGGCACCGTACGTGTTTTTTCGGGTCTAACTCGGGTTCAGCTTCTTGTTGCGGTTAGGGTTATATTTAGGGTTGTTAGGAAAGAGTGAAGATGCAGAGTCCTGTTGAGTGTGGGGTTGCGTAAAGGCTCCCCCAGGGAGTTCAGGTGTACCCAAAGGCTTCCGCTGAGAGCACTTTTTGATGGCAGAAAGTGGCACCGTACGTGTTTTTTCGGGTCTAACTCGGGTTCAGCTTCTTGTTGCGGTTAGGGTTATGTTTAGGGTTGTTAGGAAAGAGTGAAGACGCAGAGTCCTGTTGAGTGTGGGGTTGCGTAAAGGCTCCTCCAGGGAGTTCAGGTGTACCCAAAGTCTTCCGCTGAGAGCACTTTTGGATGGCAGAAAGTGGCACCGTACGTGTTTTTTCGGGTCTAACTCGGGTTCAGCTTCTTGTTGCGGTTAGGGTTATGTTTAGGGTTGTTAGGAAAGAGTGAAGACGCAGAGTCCTGTTGAGTGTGGGGTTGCGTAAAGGCTCCCCCAGGGAGTTCAGGTGTACCCAAAGGCTTCCGCTGAGAGCACTTTTGGATGGCAGAAAGTGGCACCGTACGTGTTTTTTCGGGTCTAACTCGGGTTCAGCTTCTTGTTGCGGTTAGGGTTATGTTTAGGGTTGTTAGGAAAGAGTGAAGACGCAGAGTCCTGTTGAGTGTGGGGTTGCGTAAAGGCTCCCCCAGGGAGTTCAGGTGTACCCAAAGGCTTCCGCTGAGAGCACTTTTGGATGGCAGAAAGTGGCACCGTACGTGTTTTTTCGGGTCTAACTCGGGTTCAGCTTCTTGTTGCGGTTAGGGTTATGTTTAGGGTTGTTAGGAAAGAGTGAAGACGCAGAGTCCTGTTGAGTGTGGGGTTGCGTAAAGGCTCCCCCAGGGAGTTCAGGTGTACCCAAAGGCTTCCGCTGAGAGCACTTTTGGATGGCAGAAAGTGGCACCGTACGTGTTTTTTCGGGTCTAACTCGGGTTCAGCTTCTTGTTGCGGTTAGGGTTATGTTTAGGGTTGTTAGGAAAGAGTGAAGACGCAGAGTCCTGTTGAGTGTGGCGTTGCGTAAAGGCTCCCCCAGGGAGTTCAGGTGTACCCAAAGGCTTCCGCTGAGAGCACTTTTTGACGGCAGAAAGTGGCACCGTACGTGTTTTTTCGGGTCTAACTCGGGTTCAGCTTCTTGTTGCGGTTAGGGTTATGTTTAGGGTTGTTAGGAAAGAGTGAAGACGCAGAGTCCTGTTGAGTGTGGGGTTGCGTAAAGGCTCCTCCAGGGAGGTCAGGTGTACCCAAAGGCTTCCGCTGAGAGCACTTTTTGATGGCAGAAAGTGGCACCGTACGTGTTTTTTCGGGTCTAACTCGGGTTCAGCTTCTTGTTGCGGTTAGGGTTATGTTTAGGGTTTTTAGGAAAGAGTGAAGACGCAGAGTCCTGTTGAGTGTGGGGTTGCGTAAAGGCTCCCCCAGGGAGTTCAGGTGTACCCAAAGGCTTCCGCTGAGAGCACTTTTTGATGGCAGAAAGTGGCACCGTACGTGTTTTTTCGGGTCTAACTCGGGTTGAGCTTCTTGTTGCGGTTAGGGTTATGTTTAGGGTTGTTAGGAAAGAGTGAAGACGCAGAGTCCTGTTGAGTGTGGGGTTGCGTAAAGGCTCCCCCAGGGAGTTCAGGTGTACCCAAAGGCTTCCGCTGAGAGCACTTTTTGACGGCAGAAAGTGGCACCGTACGTGTTTTTTCGGGTCTAACTCGGGTTCAGTTTCTTGTTGCGGTTAGGGTTATGTTTAGGGTTGTTAGGAAAGAGTGAAGACTCAGAGTCCTGTTGAGTGTGGGGTTGCGTAAAGGCTCCCCCAGGGAGTTCAGGTGTACCCAAAGGCTTCCGCCGAGAGCACTTTTTGACGGCAGAAAGTGGCACCGTACGTGTTTTTTCGGGTCTAACTCGGGTTCAGCTTCTTGTTCCGGTTAGGGTTATGTTTAGGGTTGTTAGGAAAGAGTGAAGACGCAGAGTCCTGCTGAGTGTGGGGTTGCGTAAAGGCTCCCCCAGGGAGTTCAGGTGTACCCAAAGGCTTCCGCTGAGAGCACTTTTTGATGGCAGAAAGTGGCACCGTACGTGTTTTTTCGGGTCTAACTCGGGTTGAGCTTCTTGTTGCGGTTAGGGTTATGTTTAGGGTTGTTAGGAAAGAGTGAAGACGCAGAGTCCTGTTGAGTGTGGGGTTGCGTAAAGGCTCCCCCAGGGAGTTCAGGTGTACCCAAAGGCTTCCGCTGAGAGCACTTTTTGACGGCAGAAAGTGGCACCGTACGTGTTTTTTCGGGTCTAACTCGGGTTCAGCTTCTTGTTGCGGTTAGGGTTATGTTTAGGGTTGTTAGGAAAGAGTGAAGACGCAGAGTCCTGTTGAGTGTGGGGTTGCGTAAAGGCTCCCCCAGGGAGTTCAGGTGTACCCAAAGGCTTCCGCTGAGAGCACTTTTAGATGGCAGAAAGTGGCACCGTACGTGTTTTTTCGGGTCTAACTCGGGTTCAGCTTCTTGTTGCGGTTAGGGTTATGTTTAGGGTTGTTAGGAAAGAGTGAAGACGCAGAGTCCTGTTGAGTGTGGGGTTGCGTAAAGGCTCCCCCAGGGAGTTCAGGTGTACCCAAAGGCTTCCGCTGAGAGCACTTTTGGATGGCAGAAAGTGGCACCGTACGTGTTTTTTCGGGTCTAACTCGGGTTGAGCTTCTTGTTGCGGTTAGGGTTATGTTTAGGGTTGTTAGGAAAGAGTGAAGACGCAGAGTCCTGTTGAGTGTGGGGTTGCGTAAAGGCTCCCCCAGGGAGTTCAGGTGTACCCAAAGGCTTCCGCTGAGAGCACTTTTGGATGGCAGAAAGTGGCACCGTACGTGTTTTTTCGGGTCTAACTCGGGTTCAGCTTCTTGTTGCGGTTAGGGTTATGTTTAGGGTTGTTAGGAAAGAGTGAAGACACAGAGTCCTGTTGAGTGTGGGGTTGCGTAAAGGCTCCCCCAGGGAGTTCAGGTGTACCCAAAGGCTTCCGCTGAGAGCACTTTTTGACGGCAGAAAGTGGCACCGTACGTGTTTTTTCGGGTCTAACTCGGGTTGAGCTTCTTGTTGCGGTTAGGGTTATGTTTAGGGTTGTTAGGAAAGAGTGAACACGCAGAGTCCTGTTGAGTGTGGGGTTGCGTAAAGGCTCCTCCAGGGAGTTCAGGTGTACCCAAAGGCTTCCGCTGAGAGCACTTTTGGATGGCAGAAAGTGGCACCGTACGTGTTTTTTCGGGTCTAACTCGGGTTCAGCTTCTTGTTGCGGTTAGGGTTATGTTTAGGGTTGTTAGGAAAGAGTGAAGACGCAGAGTCCTGTTGAGTGTGGAGTTGCGTAAAGGCTCCCCCAGGGAGTTCAGGTGTACCCAAAGGCTTCCGCTGAGAGCACTTTTTGATGGCAGAAAGTGGCACCGTACGTGTTTTTTCGGGTCTAACTCGGGTTCAGCTTCTTGTTGCGGTTAGGGTTATGTTTAGGGTTGTTAGGAAAGAGTGAAGACGCAGAGTCCTGTTGAGTGTGGGGTTGCGTAAAGGCTCCCCCAGGGAGTTCAGGTGTACCCAAAGGCTTCCGCTGAGAGCACTTTTTGATGGCAGAAAGTGGCACCGTACGTGTTTTTTCGGGTCTAACTCGGGTTCAGCTTCTTGTTGCAGTTAGGGTTATGTTTAGGGTTGTTAGGAAAGAGTGAAGACGCAGAGTCCTGTTGAGTGTGGGGTTGCGTAAAGGCTCCCCCAGGGAGTTCAGGTGTACCCAAAGGCTTCCGCTGAGAGCACTTTTTGACGGCAGAAAGTGGCACCGTACGTGTTTTTTCGGGTCTAACTCGGGTTCAGCTTCTTGTTGCGGTTAGGGTTATGTTTAGGGTTGTTAGGAAAGAGTGAAGACTCAGAGTCCTGTTGAGTGTGGGGTTGCGTAAAGGCTCCCCCAGGGAGTTCAGGTGTACCCAAAGGCTTCCGCTGAGAGCACTTTTTGATGGCAGAAAGTGGCACCGTACGTGTTTTTTCGGGTCTAACTCGGGTTCAGCTTCTTGTTGCGGTTAGAGTTATGTTTAGGGTTGTTAGGAAAGAGTGAAGACGCAGAGTCCTGTTGAGTGTGGGGTTGCGTAAAGGCTCCTCCAGGGAGTTCAGGTGTACCCAAAGGCTTCCGCTGAGAGCACTTTTTGATGGCAGAAAGTGGCACCGTACGTGTTTTTTCGGGTCTAACTCGGGTTCAGCTTCTTGTTGCGGTTAGGGTTATGTTTAGGGTTGTTAGGAAAGAGTGAAGACGCAGAGTCCTGTTGAGTGTGGGGTTGCGTAAAGGCTCCCCCAGGGAGTTCAGGTGTACCCAAAGGCTTCCGCTGAGAGCACTTTTTGATGGCAGAAAGTGGCACCGTACGTGTTTTTTCGGGTCTAACTCGGGTTCAGCTTCTTGTTGCGGTTAGAGTTATGTTTAGGGTTGTTAGGAAAGAGTGAAGACGCAGAGTCCTGTTGAGTGTGGGGTTGCGTAAAGGCTCCCCCAGGGAGTTCAGGTGTACCCAAAGGCTTCCGCTGAGAGCACTTTTTGATGGCAGAAAGTGGCACCGTACGTGTTTTTTCGGGTCTAACTCGGGTTCAGCTTCTTGTTGCGGTTAGGGTTATGTTTAGGGTTGTTAGGAAAGAGTGAAGACGCAGAGTCCTGTTGAGTGTGGGGTTGCGTAAAGGCTCCCCCAGGGAGTTCAGGTGTACCCAAAGGCTTCCGCTGAGAGCACTTTTAGACGGCAGAAAGTGGCACCGTACGTGCTTTTTCGGGTCTAACTCGGGTTGAGCTTCTTGTTCCGGTTAGGGTTATGTTTAGGGTTGTTAGGAAAGAGTGAAGACACAGAGTCCTGTTGAGTGTGGGGTTGCGTAAAGGCTCCCCCAGGGAGTTCAGGTGTACCCAAAGGCTTCCGCTGAGAGCACTTTTGGATGGCAGAAAGTGGCACCGTACGTGTTTTTTCGGGTCTAACTCGGGTTCAGCTTCTTGTTGCGGTTAGGATTATGTTTAGGGTTGTTAGGAAAGAGTGAAGACGCAGAGTCCTGTTGAGTGTGGGGTTGCGTAAAGGCTCCCCCAGGGAGTTCAGGTGTACCCAAAGGCTTCCGCTGAGAGCACTTTTTGATGGCAGAAAGTGGCACCGTACGTGTTTTTTCGGGTCTAACTCGGGTTCAGCTTCTTGTTGCGGTTAGGGTTATGTTTAGGGTTGTTAGGAAAGAGTGAAGACGCAGAGTCCTGTTGAGTGTGGGGTTGCGTAAAGGCTCCCCTAGGGAGTTCAGGTGTACCCAAAGGCTTCCGCTGAGAGCACTTTTGGATGGCAGAAAGTGGCACCGTACGTGTTTTTTCGGGTCTAACTCGGGTTCAGCTTCTTGTTCCGGTTAGGGTTATGTTTAGGGTTGTTAGGAAAGAGTGAAGACGCAGAGTCCTGTTGAGTGTGGGGTTGCGTAAAGGCTCCCCCAGGGAGTTCAGGTGTACCCAAAGGCTTCCGCTGAGAGCACTTTTGGATGGCAGAAAGTGGCACCGTACGTGTTTTTTCGGGTCTAACTCGGGTTCAGCTTCTTGTTGCGGTTAGGGATATGTTTAGGGTTGTTAGGAAAGAGTGAAGACGCAGAGTCCTGTTGAGTGTGGGGTTGCGTAAAGGCTCCCCCAGGGAGTTCAGGTGTACCCAAAGGCTTCCGCTGAGAGCACTTTTGGATGGCAGAAAGTGGCACCGTACGTGTTTTTTCGGGTCTAACTCGGGTTCAGCTTCTTGTTGCGGTTAGGATTATGTTTAGGGTTGTTAGGAAAGAGTGAAGACGCAGAGTCCTGTTGAGTGTGGGGTTGCGTAAAGGCTCCCCCAGGGAGTTCAGGTGTACCCAAAGGCTTCCGCTGAGAGCACTTTTTGATGGCAGAAAGTGGCACCGTACGTGTTTTTTCGGGTCTAACTCGGGTTCAGCTTCTTGTTGCGGTTAGGGTTATGTTTAGGGTTGTTAGGAAAGAGTGAAGACGCAGAGTCCTGTTGAGTGTGGGGTTGCGTAAAGGCTCCCCTAGGGAGTTCAGGTGTACCCAAAGGCTTCCGCTGAGAGCACTTTTGGATGGCAGAAAGTGGCACCGTACGTGTTTTTTCGGGTCTAACTCGGGTTCAGCTTCTTGTTCCGGTTAGGGTTATGTTTAGGGTTGTTAGGAAAGAGTGAAGACGCAGAGTCCTGTTGAGTGTGGGGTTGCGTAAAGGCTCCCCCAGGGAGTTCAGGTGTACCCAAAGGCTTCCGCTGAGAGCACTTTTGGATGGCAGAAAGTGGCACCGTACGTGTTTTTTCGGGTCTAACTCGGGTTCAGCTTCTTGTTGCGGTTAGGGATATGTTTAGGGTTGTTAGGAAAGAGTGAAGACGCAGAGTCCTGTTGAGTGTGGGGTTGCGTAAAGGCTCCCCCAGGGAGTTCAGGTGTACCCAAAGGCTTCCGCTGAGAGCACTTTTTGATGGCAGAAAGTGGCACCGTCCGTGTTTTTTCGGGTCTAACTCGGGTTCAGCTTCTTGTTGCGGTTAGGGTTATGTTTAGGGTTGTTAGGAAAGAGTGAAGACGCAGAGTCCTGTTGAGTGTGGGGTTGCGTAAAGGCTCCCCCAGGGAGTTCAGGTGTACCCAAAGGCTTCCGCTGAGAGCACTTTTGGATGGCAGAAAGTGGCACCGTACGTGTTTTTTTGGGTCTAACTCGGGTTCAGCTTCTTGTTGCGGTTACGGTTATGTTTAGGGTTGTTAGGAAAGAGTGAAGACGCAGAGTCCTGTTGAGTGTGGGGTTGCGTAAAGGCTCCTCCAGGGAGTTCAGGTGTACCCAAAGGCTTCCGCTGAGAGCACTTTTTGATGGCAGAAAGTGGCACCGTACGTGTTTTTTCGGGTCTAACTCGGGTTCAGCTTCTTGTTGCGGTTAGGGTTATGTTTAGGGTTGTTAGGAAAGAGTGAAGACGCAGAGTCCTGTTGAGTGTGGGGTTGCGTAAAGGCTCCCCCAGGGAGTTCAGGTGTACCCAAAGGCTTCCGCTGAGAGCACTTTTTGATGGCAGAAAGTGGCACCGTACGTGTTTTTTCGGGTCTAACTCGGGTTCAGCTTCTTGTTGCGGTTAGGGTTATGTTTAGGGTTGTTAGGAAAGAGTGAAGACGCAGAGTCCTGTTGAGTGTGGGGTTGCGTAAAGGCTCCCCCAGGGAGTTCAGGTGTACCCAAAGGCTTCCGCTGAGAGCACTTTTGGATGGCAGAAAGTGGCACCGTACGTGTTTTTTCGGGTCTAACTCGGGTTCAGCTTCTTGTTGCAGTTAGGGTTATGTTTAGGGTTGTTAGGAAAGAGTGAAGACGCAGAGTCCTGTTGAGTGTGGGGTTGCGTAAAGGCTCCCCCAGGGAGTTCAGGTGTACCCAAAGGCTTCCGCTGAGAGCACTTTTTGATGGCAGAAAGTGGCACCGTACGTGTTTTTTCGGGTCTAACTCGGGTTCAGCTTCTTGTTGCGGTTAGGGTTATGTTTAGGGTTGTTAGGAAAGAGTGAAGACGCAGAGTCCTGTTGAGTGTGGGGTTGCGTAAAGGCTCCCCCAGGGAGTTCAGGTGTACCCAAAGGCTTCCGCTGAGAGCACTTTTTGATGGCAGAAAGTGGCACCGTACGTGTTTTTTCGGGTCTAACTCGGGTTCAGCTTCTTGTTGCAGTTAGGGTTATGTTTAGGGTTGTTAGGAAAGAGTGAAGACGCAGAGTCCTGTTGAGTGTGGGGTTGCGTAAAGGCTCCCCCAGGGAGTTCAGGTGTACCCAAAGGCTTCCGCTGAGAGCACTTTTTGACGGCAGAAAGTGGCACCGTACGTGTTTTTTCGGGTCTAACTCGGGTTGAGCTTCTTGTTGCGGTTAGGGTTATGTTTAGGGTTGTTAGGAAAGAGTGAAGACTCAGAGTCCTGTTGAGTGTGGGGTTGCGTAAAGGCTCCCCCAGGGAGTTCAGGTGTACCCAAAGGCTTCCGCTGAGAGCACTTTTTGATGGCAGAAAGTGGCACCGTACGTGTTTTTTCGGGTCTAACTCGGGTTCAGCTTCTTGTTGCGGTTAGAGTTATGTTTAGGGTTGTTAGGAAAGAGTGAAGACGCAGAGTCCTGTTGAGTGTGGGGTTGCGTAAAGGCTCCCCCAGGGAGTTCAGGTGTACCCAAAGGCTTCCGCTGAGAGCACTTTTTGATGGCAGAAAGTGGCACCGTACGTGTTTTTTCGGGTCTAACTCGGGTTCAGCTTCTTGTTCCGGTTAGGGTTATGTTTAGGGTTGTTAGGAAAGAGTGAAGACGCAGAGTCCTGTTGAGTGTGGGGTTGCGTAAAGGCTCCCCCAGGGAGTTCAGGTGTACCCAAAGGCTTCCGCTGAGAGCACTTTTAGACGGCAGAAAGTGGCACCGTATGTGCTTTTTCGGGTCTAACTCGGGTTCAGCTTCTTGTTCCGGTTAGGGTTATGTTTAGGGTTGTTAGGAAAGAGTGAAGACGCAGAGTCCTGTTGAGTGTGGGGTTGCGTAAAGGCTCCCCCAGGGAGTTCAGGTGTACCCAAAGGCTTCCGCTGAGAGCACTTTTTGATGGCAGAAAGTGGCACCGTACGTGTTTTTTCGGGTCTAACTCGGGTTCAGCTTCTTGTTGCGGTTAGGGTTATGTTTAGGGTTGTTAGGAAAGAGTGAAGACGCAGAGTCCTGTTGAGTGTGGGGTTGCGTAAAGGCTCCCCCAGGGAGTTCAGGTGTACCCAAAGGCTTCCGCTGAGAGCACTTTTTGACGGCAGAAAGTGGCACCGTACGTGCTTTTTCGGGTCTAACTCGGGTTCAGCTTCTTGTTGCGGTTAGGGTTATGTTTAGGGTTGTTAGGAAAGAGTGAAGACGCAGAGTCCTGTTGAGTGTGGGGTTGCGTAAAGGCTCCCCCAGGGAGTTCAGGTGTACCCAAAGGCTTCCGCTGAGAGCACTTTTGGATGGCAGAAAGTGGCACCGTACGTGTTTTTTCGGGTCTAACTCGGGTTCAGCTTCTTGTTGCGGTTAGGGTTATGTTTAGGGTTGTTAGGAAAGAGTGAAGACGCAGAGTCCTGTTGAGTGTGGGGTTGCGTAAAGGCTCCCCCAGGGAGTTCAGGTGTACCCAAAGGCTTCCGCTGAGAGCACTTTTGGATGGCAGAAAGTGGCACCGTACGTGTTTTTTCGGGTCTAACTCGGGTTCAGCTTCTTGTTGCGGTTAGGGTTATGTTTAGGGTTGTTAGGAAAGAGTGAAGACGCAGAGTCCTGTTGAGTGTGGGGTTGCGTAAAGGCTCCCCCAGGGAGTTCAGGTGTACCCAAAGGCTTCCGCTGAGAGCACTTTTGGATGGCAGAAAGTGGCACCGTACGTGTTTTTTCGGGTCTAACTCGGGTTCAGCTTCTTGTTGCGGTTAGGATTATGTTTAGGGTTGTTAGGAAAGAGTGAAGACGCAGAGTCCTGTTGAGTGTGGGGTTGCGTAAAGGCTCCCCCAGGGAGTTCAGGTGTACCCAAAGGCTTCCGCTGAGAGCACTTTTTGACGGCAGAAAGTGGCACCGTACGTGTTTTTTCGGGTCTAACTCGGGTTCAGCTTCTTGTTCCGGTTAGGGTTATGTTTAGCGTTGTTAGGAAAGAGTGAAGACGCAGAGTCCTGTTGAGTGTGGGGTTGCGTAAAGGCTCCCCCAGGGAGTTCAGGTGTACCCAAAGGCTTCCGCTGAGAGCACTTTTGGATGGCAGAAAGTGGCACCGTACGTGTTTTTTCGGGTCTAACTCGGGTTCAGCTTCTTGTTGCGGTTAGGCTTATGTTTAGGGTTGTTAGGAAAGAGTGAAGACGCAGAGTCCTGTTGAGTGTGGGGTTGCGTAAAGGCTCCCCCAGGGAGTTCAGGTGTACCCAAAGGCTTCCGCTGAGAGCACTTTTGGATGGCAGAAAGTGGCACCGTACGTGTTTTTTCGGGTCTAACTCGGGTTGAGCTTCTTGTTGCGGTTAGGGATATGTTTAGGGTTGTTAGGAAAGAGTGAAGACACAGAGTCCTGTTGAGTGTGGGGTTGCGTAAAGGCTCCCCCAGGGAGTTCAGGTGTACCCAAAGGCTTCCGCTGAGAGCACTTTTTGATGGCAGAAAGTGGCACCGTACGTGTTTTTTCGGGTCTAACTCGGGTTCAGCTTCTTGTTGCGGTTAGGGTTATGTTTAGGGTTGTTAGGAAAGAGTGAAGACGCAGAGTCCTGTTGAGTGTGGGGTTGCGTAAAGGCTCCCCCAGGGAGTTCAGGTGTACCCAAAGGCTTCCGCTGAGAGCACTTTTGGATGGCAGAAAGTGGCACCGTACGTGTTTTTTCGGGTCTAACTCGGGTTCAGCTTCTTGTTGCAGTTAGGGTTATGTTTAGGGTTGTTAGGAAAGAGTGAAGACGCAGAGTCCTGTTGAGTGTGGGGTTGCGTAAAGGCTCCCCCAGGGAGTTCAGGTGTACCCAAAGGCTTCCGCTGAGAGCACTTTTTGATGGCAGAAAGTGGCACCGTACGTGTTTTTTCGGGTCTAACTCGGGTTCAGCTTCTTGTTGCGGTTAGGGTTATGTTTAGGGTTGTTAGGAAAGAGTGAAGACGCAGAGTCCTGTTGAGTGTGGGGTTGCGTAAAGGCTCCCCCAGGGAGTTCAGGTGTACCCAAAGGCTTCCGCTGAGAGCACTTTTTGATGGCAGAAAGTGGCACCGTACGTGTTTTTTCGGGTCTAACTCGGGTTCAGCTTCTTGTTGCAGTTAGGGTTATGTTTAGGGTTGTTAGGAAAGAGTGAAGACGCAGAGTCCTGTTGAGTGTGGGGTTGCGTAAAGGCTCCCCCAGGGAGTTCAGGTGTACCCAAAGGCTTCCGCTGAGAGCACTTTTTGACGGCAGAAAGTGGCACCGTACGTGTTTTTTCGGGTCTAACTCGGGTTGAGCTTCTTGTTGCGGTTAGGGTTATGTTTAGGGTTGTTAGGAAAGAGTGAAGACTCAGAGTCCTGTTGAGTGTGGGGTTGCGTAAAGGCTCCCCCAGGGAGTTCAGGTGTACCCAAAGGCTTCCGCTGAGAGCACTTTTTGATGGCAGAAAGTGGCACCGTACGTGTTTTTTCGGGTCTAACTCGGGTTCAGCTTCTTGTTGCGGTTAGGGTTATGTTTAGGGTTGTTAGGAAAGAGTGAAGACGCAGAGTCCTGTTGAGTGTGGGGTTGCGTAAAGGCTCCCCCAGGGAGTTCAGGTGTACCCAAAGGCTTCCGCTGAGAGCACTTTTTGATGGCAGAAAGTGGCACCGTACGTGTTTTTTCGGGTCTAACTCGGGTTCAGCTTCTTGTTGCGGTTAGGGTTATGTTTAGGGTTGTTAGGAAAGAGTGAAGACGCAGAGTCCTGTTGAGTGTGGGGTTGCGTAAAGGCTCCCCCAGGGAGTTCAGGTGTACCCAAAGGCTTCCGCTGAGAGCACTTTTTGATGGCAGAAAGTGGCACCGTACGTGCTTTTTCGGGTCTAACTCGGGTTCAGCTTCTTGTTCCGGTTAGGGTTATGTTTAGGGTTGTTAGGAAAGAGTGAAGACGCAGAGTCCTGTTGAGTGTGGGGTTGCGTAAAGGCTCCCCCAGGGAGTTCAGGTGTACCCAAAGGCTTCCTCTGAGAGCACTTTTTGATGGCAGAAAGTGGCACCGTACGTGTTTTTTCGGGTCTAACTCGGGTTCAGCTTCTTGTTGCGGTTAGGGTTATGTTTAGGGTTGTTAGGAAAGAGTGAAGACGCAGAGTCCTGTTGAGTGTGGGGTTGCGTAAAGGCTCCCCCAGGGAGTTCAGGTGTACCCAAAGGCTTCCGCTGAGAGCACTTTTTGACGGCAGAAAGTGGCACCGTACGTGCTTTTTCGGGTCTAACTCGGGTTCAGCTTCTTGTTGCGGTTAGGGTTATGTTTAGGGTTGTTAGGAAAGAGTGAAGACGCAGAGTCCTGTTGAGTGTGGGGTTGCGTAAAGGCTCCCCCAGGGAGTTCAGGTGTACCCAAAGGCTTCCGCTGAGAGCACTTTTGGATGGCAGAAAGTGGCACCGTACGTGTTTTTTCGGGTCTAACTCGGGTTCAGCTTCTTGTTGCGGTTAGGGTTATGTTTAGGGTTGTTAGGAAAGAGTGAAGACGCAGAGTCCTGTTGAGTGTGGGGTTGCGTAAAGGCTCCCCCAGGGAGTTCAGGTGTACCCAAAGGCTTCCGCTGAGAGCACTTTTTGATGGCAGAAAGTGGCACCGTACGTGTTTTTTCGGGTCTAACTCGGGTTCAGCTTCTTGTTGCGGTTAGGGTTATGTTTAGGGTTGTTAGGAAAGAGTGAAGACGCAGAGTCCTGTTGAGTGTGGGGTTGCGTAAAGGCTCCCCCAGGGAGTTCAGGTGTACCCAAAGGCTTCCGCTGAGAGCACTTTTGGATGGCAGAAAGTGGCACCGTACGTGTTTTTTCGGGTCTAACTCGGGTTCAGCTTCTTGTTGCGGTTAGGATTATGTTTAGGGTTGTTAGGAAAGAGTGAAGACGCAGAGTCCTGTTGAGTGTGGGGTTGCGTAAAGGCTCCCCCAGGGAGTTCAGGTGTACCCAAAGGCTTCCGCTGAGAGCACTTTTGGATGGCAGAAAGTGGCACCGTACGTGTTTTTTCGGGTCTAACTCGGGTTCAGCTTCTTGTTCCGGTTAGGGTTATGTTTAGCGTTGTTAGGAAAGAGTGAAGACGCAGAGTCCTGTTGAGTGTGGGGTTGCGTAAAGGCTCCCCCAGGGAGTTCAGGTGTACCCAAAGGCTTCCGCTGAGAGCACTTTTGGATGGCAGAAAGTGGCACCGTACGTGTTTTTTCGGGTCTAACTCGGGTTCAGCTTCTTGTTGCGGTTAGGCTTATGTTTAGGGTTGTTAGGAAAGAGTGAAGACGCAGAGTCCTGTTGAGTGTGGGGTTGCGTAAAGGCTCCCCCAGGGAGTTCAGGTGTACCCAAAGGCTTCCGCTGAGAGCACTTTTTGATGGCAGAAAGTGGCACCGTACGTGTTTTTTCGGGTCTAACTCGGGTTCAGCTTCTTGTTGCAGTTAGGGTTATGTTTAGGGTTGTTAGGAAAGAGTGAAGACGCAGAGTCCTGTTGAGTGTGGGGTTGCGTAAAGGCTCCCCCAGGGAGTTCAGGTGTACCCAAAGGCTTCCGCTGAGAGCACTTTTGGATGGCAGAAAGTGGCACCGTACGTGTTTTTTCGGGTCTAACTCGGGTTCAGCTTCTTGTTGCGGTTAGGGTTATGTTTAGGGTTGTTAGGAAAGAGTGAAGACGCAGAGTCCTGTTGAGTGTGGGGTTGCGTAAAGGCTCCCCCAGGGAGTTCAGGTGTACCCAAAGGCTTCCGCTGAGAGCACTTTTGGATGGCAGAAAGTGGCACCGTACGTGTTTTTTCGGGTCTAACTCGGGTTCAGCTTCTTGTTGCAGTTAGGGTTATGTTTAGGGTTGTTAGGAAAGAGTGAAGACGCAGAGTCCTGTTGAGTGTGGGGTTGCGTAAAGGCTCCCCCAGGGAGTTCAGGTGTACCCAAAGGCTTCCGCTGAGAGCACTTTTTGATGGCAGAAAGTGGCACCGTACGTGTTTTTTCGGGTCTAACTCGGGTTCAGCTTCTTGTTGCGGTTAGGGTTATGTTTAGGGTTGTTAGGAAAGAGTGAAGACGCAGAGTCCTGTTGAGTGTGGGGTTGCGTAAAGGCTCCCCCAGGGAGTTCAGGTGTACCCAAAGGCTTCCGCTGAGAGCACTTTTTGATGGCAGAAAGTGGCACCGTACGTGTTTTTTCGGGTCTAACTCGGGTTCAGCTTCTTGTTCCGGTTAGGGTTATGTTTAGGGTTGTTAGGAAAGAGTGAAGACGCAGAGTCCTGTTGAGTGTGGGGTTGCGTAAAGGCTCCCCCAGGGAGTTCAGGTGTACCCAAAGGCTTCCGCTGAGAGCACTTTTGGATGGCAGAAAGTGGCACCGTACGTGTTTTTTCGGGTCTAACTCGGGTTCAGCTTCTTGTTGCGGTTAGGGTTATGTTTAGGGTTGTTAGGAAAGAGTGAAGACGCAGAGTCCTGTTGAGTGTGGGGTTGCGTAAAGGCTCCCCCAGGGAGTTCAGGTGTACCCAAAGGCTTCCGCTGAGAGCACTTTTTGATGGCAGAAAGTGGCACCGTACGTGTTTTTTCGGGTCTAACTCGGGTTCAGCTTCTTGTTGCGGTTAGGGTTATGTTTAGGGTTGTTAGGAAAGAGTGAAGACTCAGAGTCCTGTTGAGTGTGGGGTTGCGTAAAGGCTCCCCCAGGGAGTTCAGGTGTACCCAAGGCTTCCGCTGAGAGCACTTTTTGATGGCAGAAAGTGGCACCGTACGTGTTTTTTCGGGTCTAACTCGGGTTCAGCTTCTTGTTGCGGTTAGGGTTATGTTTAGGGTTGTTAGGAAAGAGTGAAGACGCAGAGTCCTGTTGAGTGTGGGGTTGCGTAAAGGCTCCCCCAGGGAGTTCAGGTGTACCCAAAGGCTTCCGCTGAGAGCACTTTTTGATGGCAGAAAGTGGCACCGTACGTGTTTTTTCGGGTCTAACTCGGGTTCAGCTTCTTGTTGCGGTTAGGGTTATGTTTAGGGTTGTTAGGAAAGAGTGAAGACGCAGAGTCCTGTTGAGTGTGGGGTTGCGTAAAGGCTCCCCCAGGGAGTTCAGGTGTACCCAAAGGCTTCCGCTGAGAGCACTTTTTGATGGCAGAAAGTGGCACCGTACGTGTTTTTTCGGGTCTAACTCGGGTTCAGCTTCTTGTTCCGGTTAGGCTTATGTTTAGGGTTGTTAGGAAAGAGTGAAGACGCAGAGTCCTGTTGAGTGTGGGGTTGCGTAAAGGCTCCCCCAGGGAGTTCAGGTGTACCCAAAGGCTTCCGCTGAGAGCACTTTTTGATGGCAGAAAGTGGCACCGTACGTGTTTTTTCGGGTCTAACTCGGGTTCAGCTTCTTGTTGCGGTTAGGGTTATGTTTAGGGTTGTTAGGAAAGAGTGAAGACGCAGAGTCCTGTTGAGTGTGGGGTTGCGTAAAGGCTCCCCCAGGGAGTTCAGGTGTACCCAAAGGCTTCCGCTGAGAGCACTTTTTGATGGCAGAAAGTGGCACCGTACGTGTTTCTTCGGGTCTAACTCGGGTTCAGCTTCTTGTTCCGGTTAGGCTTATGTTTAGGGTTGTTAGGAAAGAGTGAAGACGCAGAGTCCTGTTGAGTGTGGGGTTGCGTAAAGGCTCCCCCAGGGAGTTCAGGTGTACCCAAAGGCTTCCGCTGAGAGCACTTTTGGATGGCAGAAAGTGGCACCGTACGTGTTTTTTCGGGTCTAACTCGGGTTCAGCTTCTTGTTGCGGTTAGGGTTATGTTTAGGGTTGTTAGGAAAGAGTGAAGACGCAGAGTCCTGTTGAGTGTGGGGTTGCGTAAAGGCTCCTCCAGGGAGTTCAGGTGTACCCAAAGGCTTCCGCTGAGAGCACTTTTTGATGGCAGAAAGTGGCACCGTACGTGTTTTTTCGGGTCTAACTCGGGTTCAGCTTCTTGTTGCGGTTAGGGTTATGTTTAGGGTTGTTAGGAAAGAGTGAAGACGCAGAGTCCTGTTGAGTGTGGGGTTGCGTAAAGGCTCCCCCAGGGAGTTCAGGTGTACCCAAAGGCTTCCGCTGAGAGCACTTTTTGATGGCAGAAAGTGGCACCGTACGTGTTTTTTCGGGTCTAACTCGGGTTCAGCTTCTTGTTGCGGTTAGGGTTATGTTTAGGGTTGTTAGGAAAGAGTGAAGACGCAGAGTCCTGTTGAGTGTGGGGTTGCGTAAAGGCTCCTCCAGGGAGTTCAGGTGTACCCAAAGGCTTCCGCTGAGAGCACTTTTTGATGGCAGAAAGTGGCACCGTACGTGTTTTTTCGGGTCTAACTCGGGTTGAGCTTCTTGTTGCGGTTAGGGTTATGTTTAGGGTTGTTAGGAAAGAGTGAAGACGCAGAGTCCTGTTGAGTGTGGGGTTGCGTAAAGGCTCCCCCAGGGAGTTCAGGTGTACCCAAAGGCTTCCGCTGAGAGCACTTTTGGATGGCAGAAAGTGGCACCGTACGTGTTTTTTCGGGTCTAACTCGGGTTCAGCTTCTTGTTGCGGTTAGGGTTATGTTTAGGGTTGTTAGGAAAGAGTGAAGACGCAGAGTCCTGTTGAGTGTGGGGTTGCGTAAAGGCTCCCCCAGGGAGTTCAGGTGTACCCAAAGGCTTCCGCTGAGAGCACTTTTTGATGGCAGAAAGTGGCACCGTACGTGTTTTTTCGGGTCTAACTCGGGTTCAGCTTCTTGTTGCGGTTAGGGTTATGTTTAGGGTTGTTAGGAAAGAGTGAAGACGCAGAGTCCTGTTGAGTGTGGGGTTGCGTAAAGGCTCCCCCAGGGAGTTCAGGTGTACCCAAAGGCTTCCGCTGAGAGCACTTTTGGATGGCAGAAAGTGGCACCGTATGTGTTTTTTCGGGTCTAACTCGGGTTCAGCTTCTTGTTGCGGTTAGGGTTATGTTTAGGGTTGTTAGGAAAGAGTGAAGACGCAGAGTCCTGTTGAGTGTGGGGTTGCGTAAAGGCTCCCCCAGGGAGTTCAGGTGTACCCAAAGGCTTCCGCTGAGAGCACTTTTTGATGGCAGAAAGTGGCACCGTACGTGTTTTTTCGGGTCTAACTCGGGTTCAGCTTCTTGTTGCGGTTAGGGTTATGTTTAGGGTTGTTAGGAAAGAGTGAAGACTCAGAGTCCTGTTGAGTGTGGGGTTGCGTAAAGGCTCCCCCAGGGAGTTCAGGTGTACCCAAAGGCTTCCGCTGAGAGCACTTTTTGATGGCAGAAAGTGGCACCGTACGTGTTTTTTCGGGTCTAACTCGGGTTCAGCTTCTTGTTGCGGTTAGGGTTATGTTTAGGGTTGTTAGGAAAGAGTGAAGACGCAGAGTCCTGTTGAGTGTGGGGTTGCGTAAAGGCTCCCCCAGGGAGTTCAGGTGTACCCAAAGGCTTCCGCTGAGAGCACTTTTTGATGGCAGAAAGTGGCACCGTACGTGTTTTTTCGGGTCTAACTCGGGTTCAGCTTCTTGTTGCGGTTAGGGTTATGTTTAGGGTTGTTAGGAAAGAGTGAAGACGCAGAGTCCTGTTGAGTGTGGGGTTGCGTAAAGGCTCCCCCAGGGAGTTCAGGTGTACCCAAAGGCTTCCGCTGAGAGCACTTTTTGATGGCAGAAAGTGGCACCGTACGTGTTTTTTCGGGTCTAACTCGGGTTCAGCTTCTTGTTCCGGTTAGGGTTATGTTTAGGGTTGTTAGGAAAGAGTGAAGACGCAGAGTCCTGTTGAGTGTGGGGTTGCGTAAAGGCTCCCCCAGGGAGTTCAGGTGTACCCAAAGGCTTCCGCTGAGAGCACTTTTTGATGGCAGAAAGTGGCACCGTACGTGTTTTTTCGGGTCTAACTCGGGTTCAGCTTCTTGTTCCGGTTAGGCTTATGTTTAGGGTTGTTAGGAAAGAGTGAAGACGCAGAGTCCTGTTGAGTGTGGGGTTGCGTAAAGGCTCCCCCAGGGAGTTCAGGTGTACCCAAAGGCTTCCGCTGAGAGCACTTTTTGATGGCAGAAAGTGGCACCGTACGTGTTTTTTCGGGTCTAACTCGGGTTCAGCTTCTTGTTGCGGTTAGGCTTATGTTTAGGGTTGTTAGGAAAGAGTGAAGACGCAGAGTCCTGTTGAGTGTGGGGTTGCGTAAAGGCTCCCCCAGGGAGTTCAGGTGTACCCAAAGGCTTCCGCTGAGAGCACTTTTTGATGGCAGAAAGTGGCACCGTACGTGTTTTTTCGGGTCTAACTCGGGTTCAGCTTCTTGTTGCGGTTAGGGTTATGTTTAGGGTTGTTAGGAAAGAGTGAAGACGCAGAGTCCTGTGAGTGTGGGGTTGCGTAAAGGCTCCTCCAGGGAGTTCAGGTGTACCCAAAGGCTTCGCTGAGAGCACTTTTTGATGGCAGAAAGTGGCACCGTACGTGTTTTTTCGGGTCTAACTCGGGTTGAGCTTCTTGTTGCGGTTAGGGTTATGTTTAGGGTTGTTAGGAAAGAGTGAAGACGCAGAGTCCTGTTGAGTGTGGGTTGCGTAAAGGCTCCCCCAGGGAGTTCAGGTGTACCCAAAGGCTTCCGCTGAGAGCACTTTTTGATGGCAGAAAGTGGCACCGTACGTGTTTTTTCGGGTCTAACTCGGGTTCAGCTTCTTGTTGCGGTTAGGGTTATGTTTAGGGTTGTTAGGAAAGAGTGAAGACGCAGAGTCCTGTTGAGTGTGGGGTTGCGTAAAGGCTCCTCCAGGGAGTTCAGGTGTACCCAAAGGCTTCCGCTGAGAGCACTTTTTGATGGCAGAAAGTGGCACCGTACGTGTTTTTTCGGGTCTAACTCGGGTTGAGCTTCTTGTTGCGGTTAGGGTTATGTTTAGGGTTGTTAGGAAAGAGTGAAGACGCAGAGTCCTGTTGAGTGTGGGGTTGCGTAAAGGCTCCCCCAGGGAGTTCAGGTGTACCCAAAGGCTTCCGCTGAGAGCACTTTTTGATGGCAGAAAGTGGCACCGTACGTGTTTTTTCGGGTCTAACTCGGGTTCAGCTTCTTGTTGCGGTTAGGGTTATGTTTAGGGTTGTTAGGAAAGAGTGAAGACGCAGAGTCCTGTTGAGTGTGGGGTTGCGTAAAGGCTCCCCCAGGGAGTTCAGGTGTACCCAAAGGCTTCCGCTGAGAGCACTTTTTGATGGCAGAAAGTGGCACCGTACGTGTTTTTTCGGGTCTAACTCGGGTTCAGCTTCTTGTTGCGGTTAGGCTTATGTTTAGGGTTGTTAGGAAAGAGTGAAGACGCAGAGTCCTGTTGAGTGTGGGGTTGCGTAAAGGCTCCCCCAGGGAGTTCAGGTGTACCCAAAGGCTTCCGCTGAGAGCATTTTGGATGGCAGAAAGTGGCACCGTACGTGTTTTTTCGGGTCTAACTCGGGTTCAGCTTCTTGTTGCGGTTAGGGTTATGTTTAGGGTTGTTAGGAAAGAGTGAAGACGCAGAGTCCTGTTGAGTGTGGGGTTGGCGTAAAGGCTCCCCAGGGAGTTCAGGTGTACCCAAAGGCTTCCGCTGAGAGCACTTTTTGACGGCAGAAAGTGGCACCGTACGTGCTTTTCGGGTCTAACTCGGGTTCAGCTTCTTGTTGCGGTTAGGGTATGTTTAGGGTTGTTAGAGAAAGAGTGAAGACGCAGAGTCCTGTTGAGTGTGGGGTTGCGTAAAGGCTCCCCCAGGGAGTTCAGGTGTACCCAAAGGCTTCCGCTGAGAGCACTTTTGGATGGCAGAAAGTGGCACCGTACGTGTTTTTTCGGGTCTAACTCGGGTTCAGCTTCTTGTTGCGGTTAGGGTTATGTTTAGGGTTGTTAGGAAAGAGTGAAGACGCAGAGTCCTGTTGAGTGTGGGGTTGCGTAAAGGCTCCCCCAGGGAGTTCAGGTGTACCCAAAGGCTTCCGCTGAGAGCACTTTTGGATGGCAGAAAGTGGCACCGTACGTGTTTTTTCGGGTCTAACTCGGGTTCAGCTTCTTGTTGCGGTTAGGGTTATGTTTAGGGTTGTTAGGAAAGAGTGAAGACGGCAGAGTCCTGTTGAGTGTGGGGTTGCGTAAAGGCTCCCCCAGGGAGTTCAGGTGTACCCAAAGGCTTCCGCTGAGAGCACTTTTGGATGGCAGAAAGTGGCACCGTACGTGTTTTTTCGGGTCTAACTCGGGTTCAGCTTCTTGTTGCGGTTAGGATTATGTTTAGGGTTGTTAGGAAAGAGTGAAGACGCAGAGTCCTGTTGAGTGTGGGGTTGCGTAAAGGCTCCCCCAGGGAGTTCAGGTGTACCCAAAGGCTTCCGCTGAGAGCACTTTTTGACGGCAGAAAGTGGCACCGTACGTGTTTTTTCGGGTCTAACTCGGGTTCAGCTTCTTGTTCCGGTTAGGGTTATGTTTAGCGTTGTTAGGAAAGAGTGAAGACGCAGAGTCCTGTTGAGTGTGGGGTTGCGTAAAGGCTCCCCCAGGGAGTTCAGGTGTACCCAAAGGCTTCCGCTGAGAGCACTTTTGGATGGCAGAAAGTGGCACCGTACGTGTTTTTTCGGGTCTAACTCGGGTTCAGCTTCTTGTTGCGGTTAGGCTTATGTTTAGGGTTGTTAGGAAAGAGTGAAGACGCAGAGTCCTGTTGAGTGTGGGGTTGCGTAAAGGCTCCCCCAGGGAGTTCAGGTGTACCCAAAGGCTTCCGCTGAGAGCACTTTTGGATGGCAGAAAGTGGCACCGTACGTGTTTTTTCGGGTCTAACTCGGGTTGAGCTTCTTGTTGCGGTTAGGGATATGTTTAGGGTTGTTAGGAAAGAGTGAAGACACAGAGTCCTGTTGAGTGTGGGGTTGCGTAAAGGCTCCCCCAGGGAGTTCAGGTGTACCCAAAGGCTTCCGCTGAGAGCACTTTTTGATGGCAGAAAGTGGCACCGTACGGTTTTTTCGGGTCTAACTCGGGTTCAGCTTCTTGTTGCGGTTAGGGTTATGTTTAGGGTTGTTAGGAAAGAGTGAAGACGCAGAGTCCTGTTGAGTGTGGGGTTGCGTAAAGGCTCCCCCAGGGAGTTCAGGTGTACCCAAAGGCTTCCGCTGAGAGCACTTTTGGATGGCAGAAAGTGGCACCGTACGTGTTTTTCGGGTCTAACTCGGGTTCAGCTTCTTGTTGCAGTTAGGGTTATGTTTAGGGTTGTTAGGAAAGAGTGAAGACGCAGAGTCCTGTTGAGTGTGGGGTTGCGTAAGGGTCCCCCAGGAGTTCAGGTGTACCCAAAGGCTTCCGCTGAGAGCACTTTTTGA
>NW_028154035.1:7500-37703 GCF_964211835.1 Anser anser | reverse complement strand
AACGAGGCTGGGGGGGGGCGCGGGTAGACCTGGCGGCCCCCTTCGGAGCGAGGCGCGCGTCGGCCCCGTTCCCGACCTCCTTCCTCGACGGCGAGTGCGCTCGGTCCTTTCCGAGCGGTGGGTAGACCTGGCCTCCCTAACGAGGCTGGGGGGGGGGGGGGCGCGGGTACACCTGGCGGCCCCCGTCGGAGCGAGGCGCGCGTTCGCGACTTCGACCTTGCCTGGCCGGATTGCTTTAGCTGTTTTTGAAAATAAATATTATTATTGTTGTTGTTGTTGTTATTTTTTATTATTTTATTATTATTATTTATTATTATTATTACTCATTATTATTTATTATTATTTTTATTATTTATTATTATTATTATCATTATCATTTTCATCATTATTTAATAATAATAATAATAATAATAATAATAATAATAATAATAATAATAGTCATAATTATTATTATTATTAATGTTGCCTGTTTTCCGCTGCGGCTTTAGGAATTACTTACCGTCTTTCGAAACCTCGCCCCCCCCCCCGGGCGAACAGCAGCGGAGCTCACCTGGCGGCTCGCCAGGCGGCAGGGGTCGTGGAATAGACTCGGCTGGGTGGCCGACCCCCACGCCCCCACCCGCCAGCTCCAAAGGCACGGTTGGCGGGCTGCGGGGAGGCCAAATCAGGTGACCTAGCGTTCACGTGTGCGTAAACGCATCGATCGGCAAAATCGGTGGGACGGTCCGCAAAAGAAGGGCTAGCTAGCACGGCGAAGCGGAGCAGAGCGGTGCAAAGCGAGGCAAAAAAAAAAAAAAAAAACAAAGCTCTACGAGGAAAAACCTTGTGGCAAATCAGGCCTAGGGAACGGCAAAGGAAAAAACAGCGCTGGGAAAAGCAAAGCAAAGCAGAGTAGGAAGAGCAAAGCAGAGCAAAGCAAAGGAAATGGGTGCCGGCGATACAAACCGAATCAAAAAAAGCAGCGCTAAGGAAAGCAAATGGAAGCAAGCGCAGGGAAAGCGAAGCGGAGAAGAGCGAGGAAAAGCAAAGCGAGGAAAAGGAAAGCAAAGCGAAGCGAAGCGAAGCAAAGCGCGACAAAGGGAAGCAAAGCAAAGAAGGGCCAGGAGAAGCAAAGCAAAACAGGGCCAGGGAAGACAAAGCAGAGCAAGGCAAAACAAAGCAAAGCAGCACAGGGGAAAAGCAAAGCGGTAGTTTTTGTCCTTTGGGGAATCGCGTGATGTCGCTTAGCGTCCTCGAAAACCTCACCCGACACCGTTCCCAGCCGAATAGCAGCAGCGGGACCCACCTGGAGGCTCGCGCTCGCCGGAGAGCGGCGGGGGATGCGGAACAGACGGTGCCGGGTGGCCAGCCCTCCCGCCCCCACCCTCCGGTTCCGAGGGGACAGTCGCCGGGCTACGGGGAGGCCAAGGTGCGCGTCGTCCGAGGGTTTATGCGTTCGTAAATACACACCGATCGACTCGTCGGCAAAATCGGCGGGACGGTCCGCAAAGGAAGCCTAGCGCAGCAAAGCAGAGCAGAGCGTTGCAGAGGAAAGCGGAGCGAGACAGAGCAAAGCCCCGCTAGCTAGGGGAAAGAAAGCGGAACGAAGAAAAGCAAAGTCAAGGAGGGCCAGGAAAAGCAAAACGAAGCAGGGGGCGAGAAAAACCAAAGCAAAGGAGGTCCAGGAAAAGAAAAGCGGCGTCCTGAACACAAAGTAAAGCCAAACAGAGCAAAGCAGGGCCGGGAAAAGCAAAACAAAGAAGGGCGAGAAAAACCCAAGCAAATGAGGTCCAGGAAAAGAAAAGAGGCGTCATGAATACGAAATAAAGCCAAACAAAGCAAGGCAGGGCCGGAAAAAGCAAAACAAAGAAGGGCGAGAAAAACCCAAGCAAAGGAGGTCCGCGAAAAGCAAAGAGGTGCCGGGAACACAAAGCAAAGCAAAGCAGGTCCAGGGAAAGCTAAACAAAGAGGGACAGAGAAAAAAAAAAAAAAAAAAATGCAGGGCCAAGGAAAGCAAGGCGATGCGGTGAATACAAAGCAGAGCAAAACAAAACAAAGCACGGCAAGGAAAAGCAAAGCAAAGCAGAGTAGGAAGAGCAAAGCAGAGCAAAGCAAAGGAAATGGGTGCCGGCGATACAAACCGAATCAAAAAAAGCAGCGCTAAGGAAAGCAAATGGAAGCAAGCGCAGGGAAAGCAAAGCGGAGAAGAGCGAGGAAAAGCAAAGCGAGGAAAAGGAAAGCAAAGCGAAGCGAAGCGAAGCAAAGCGCGACAAAGGGAAGCAAAGCAAAGAAGGGCCAGGAGAAGCAAAGCAAAACAGGGCCAGGGAAGACAAAGCAGAGCAAGGCAAAACAAAGCAAAGCAGCACAGGGGAAAAGCAAAGCGGTAGTTTTTGTCCTTTGGGGAATCGCGTGATGTCGCTTAGCGTCCTCGAAAACCTCACCCGACACCGTTCCCAGCCGAATAGCAGCAGCGGGACCCACCTGGAGGCTCGCGCTCGCCGGAGAGCGGCGGGGGATGCGGAACAGACGGTGCCGGGTGGCCAGCCCTCCCGCCCCCACCCTCCGGTTCCGAGGGGACAGTCGCCGGGCTACGGGGAGGCCAAGGTGCGCGTCGTCCGAGGGTTTATGCGTTCGTAAATACACACCGATCGACTCGTCGGCAAAATCGGCGGGACGGTCCGCAAAGGAAGCCTAGCGCAGCAAAGCAGAGCAGAGCGTTGCAGAGGAAAGCGGAGCGAGACAGAGCAAAGCCCCGCTAGGGGAAAGAAAGCGGAACGAAGAAAAGCAAAGTCAAGGAGGGCCAGGAAAAGCAAAACGAAGCAGGGGGCGAGAAAAACCAAAGCAAAGGAGGTCCAGGAAAAGAAAAGAGGCGTCATGAATACGAAATAAAGCCAAACAAAGCAAGGCAGGGCCGGGAAAAGCAAAACAAAGAAGGGCGAGAAAAACCCAAGCAAAGGAGGTCCGCAAAGCAAAGCAAAGCAAAGCAGGTCCAGGGAAAGCTAAACAAAGAGGGACAGAGAAAAAAAAAATAAAAAAAAAATGCAGGGCCAAGGAAAGCAAGGCGATGCGGTGAATACAAAGCAGAGCAAAACAAAACAAAGCACGGCAAGGAAAAGCAAAGCAGACCAAGGCAAAGCAAAGTAGCGCGAGGAAAAGCAAAGCAGGGCCAGGAAAGGCAAAGCAAAGGACTTTGAGGCGAGGCGAAGCACACCAGTGGTAAGAGAAGCAAAGCAAAGCAGAGAAGAAAAAGCAAAGCTGCGCCAGGAATACGAAGCAAAGCTAAGCATAGGAAAGCGTGGCCGGAAGAAGCAAAACGTAGCAGGGCCAGGGAAGGCAAAGCAGAGCAAGGCAAAGCAAAGCAAACCCTGCGAGGAAAAAGAAAGCCTTATCGGGCAAAGAAAAGTCAAGCAGGGCCAGGAAAAGCAAAACGAATCGGGGACAGAAAAAACAAAGCAAAACAGGGCCGGGAAAAACAAAGCGGTGCCACGAATGCAAAGCAAAGCAAAGCAGGGCCAGGAAAAGCAAAGCAAAGAAAAACAGCGCTGTGAATACGAAACGTGTAGTTCCTTAGTGTCGTTCGAAATCGCACCCCCCACCCACCCCAGACGAATAGGGAGGGGCCCGTTGCCGGGTAACGGGGAGGCGGGCGTTCAAGAAGGCGAGGGTGTGGCAGCGGCCCCCGGTTGCTTCCGGCCGCCGGCCGCTCTGACATAAGAGGCTCCCGCTCGGTCACGAGCAGCTCGCCACCTGTGCGACTCGGTGTGGCTGGCTGCCCGGCCGGTTTGCTTTAGCTTTTTATCGTTACATAAACGATCGATAGATATTTAATATTACATATACTACTTAAAAGTTATTACAAAAGAAAGTACTAAATAAGAGTAAATATATATATAACGAAAACATAATAAAAAGAGTAGTAGTAATAATAATCGTTGTCAGTTTCCCCCTTTACTTTTACGAATCGAGTAGTTACTTAGCGTCGTTCGCAACCCCCACCCTCCCC
This sequence comes from Anser anser, assembly GCF_964211835.1. NCBI lineage: Eukaryota > Metazoa > Chordata > Aves > Anseriformes > Anatidae > Anser > Anser anser. The sequence goes on along the minus strand of NW_028154035.1, from coordinate 33,721 downwards.
AGACGAATAGCAACGGGGCCCACCTGGCGGCTCGCCGGACAGCGGGGGCCACAGAATAGACCCGGCCCGGTGGCCAGATCCCTGTCCCCTCGTCCGCCAGTTCCGAGGGGACAGTCGCCGAGGTGGGGGGAGGTCAAGGTGTGCGTCTGAGGGTTTACGTGTTTCTAAATACACCGATCGACTCGTCGGCAAAATCGGTGGGACGGTCTGCAAAAGGAGCCTAGAGCAGCAAAGCAGAGCAGAGCAGAGCAATGCGGAGGAAAGCAGAGCAAGGCAAAGCAAAGCCCCGCTAGGGAAAAGAAAGTGGCATAAGAAAAAGCAAAGCACGGCCAGAAAAAACAAAGGAAAAAGGGTAAAAAAAAAAAAAAAACAAAAAAAAAAAACAAACAAACAAACAAAAAAAACAAAGCAAAGTAGGGCCAGAAAAAGCAAAGCAAAGCATGGCCAGGAAAGCCAAAGCAGAGCAAAGCAGCACAAAGAAATACATAGCAGAGCCAGGAACACAAAGCAAAGCAAACAAAGGAAGGCATGGCCGGGGTGGGGGGGGGAGAAAAAAAAACAAAAAATGAGGGCCAGGGAATGCAGAGCAAGGCAAAGCAAAGCAGAGCAAAGCAGCACAAAGAAATGCATAGCAGAGCCAGGAACACAAAGCAAAGCAAAAGAAAGGAAGGCATGGCCGGGGGGGGGGGGGGGGGGGGGGGGGGCGCGGGGAGAAGCGGGGGGGGGCGAAGAAAGAAAAAAAAAAAGAGGGCCAGGGAATGCAAAGCACAGCAATGCAAAACAAAGCAAAGCAGCACAAGACAAAGCAAAGCACTGTCTGGAATTCAAGGCAAAGTGAAGCAAAGTAAAACAAAGCAGGGCCAGAAAAGGAAAGAAAAGCAGGGGTAAGAAAAGCAAAGCAAAGCATGGCCAGGAAAGGCAAATGACAGTAAGGCAAAGCAAAGCAGAGCAAAGTAGCACAAGGAAAAGCAAAGCAGGGCCAGGAAAGGCAAAGCAAAGGACTTTGAGGCGAGGCGAAGCACAGCAGGGGTAGGAGAAGTAAAGCAAAGCAGAGAAGAAAAAGCAAAGCTGCGCCAGGAATACGAAGCAAAGCTAAGCAAAGGAAAGCGTGGCCGGAAGAAGCGAAACGTAGCAGGGCCAGGGAAGGCAAAGCAGAGCAAGGCAAAGCAAAGCAAACCCTGCAAGGAAAAAGAAAGCCTTATCGGGCAAAGAAAAGTCAAGCAGGGCCAGGAAAAGCAAAAGGAATCGGGGTCAGTAAAAACAAAGCAAAGCAGGGCCAGGAAATCAAAACAAAGAAGGGCGAGAAAAACCCAAGCAAAGGAGGTCCAGGAAAAGAAAAGCGGCGTCATGAATACGAAATAAAGCCAAACAAAGCAAGGCAGGGCCGGGAAAAGCAAAACAAAGAAGGGCGAGAAAAACCCAAGCAAAGGAGGTCCGCGAAAAGCAAAGAGGTGCCAGGAACGCAAAGCAAAGCAAAGCAGGTCCAGGGAAAGCTAAACGAAGAGGGACAGAGAAAAATAAAAATAAAAAAAAATGCAGGGCCAAGAAAAGCAAGGCGATGCGGTGAATACAAAGCAGAGCAAAACAAAACAAAGCACGGCAAGGAAAAGCAAAGCAGACCAAGGCAAAGCAAAGTAGCACAAGGAAAAGCAAAGCAGGGCCAGGAAAGGCAAAGCAAAGGACTTTGAGGCGAGGCGAAGCACAGCAGGGGTAGGAGAAGCAAAGCAAAGCAGAGAAGAAAAAGCAAAGCTGCGCCAGGAATACGAAGCAAAGCTAAGCAAAGGAAAGCGTGGCCGGAAGAAGCAAAACGTAGCAGGGCCAGGGAAGGCAAAGCAGAGCAAGGCAAAGCAAAGCAAACCCTGCGAGGAAAAAGAAAGCCTTATCGGGCAAAGAAAAGTCAAGCAGGGCCAGGAAAAGCAAAGCAAAGAAAAACAGTGCTGTGAATACGAAACGTGTAGTTCCTTAGTGTCGTCCGAAATCGCAGCCCCCACCCGCCCCAGACGAATAGGAAGGGGCCCGTTGCCGGGTTACGGGGAGGCGGGCGTTCAAGAAGGCGAGGGTGTGGCAGCGGCCCCCGGTTGCTTCCGGCCGCCGGTCGCTCTGACATAAGAGGCTCCCGCTCGGTCACGAGCAGCTCGCCACCTGTGCGACTCGGTGTGGCTGGCTGCCCGGCCGGTTTGCTTTAGCTTTTTATCGTTACATAAACGATCCATAGATATATAATATTATATATACTACTTAAGAGTTATTACAAAAGAAAGTACTAAATAAGAGTAAATATATATATAACGAAAACATAATAAAAAGAGTAGTAGTAATAATAATAATAATCGTTGTCAGTTTCCCCCTTTACTTTTAGCAATCACGTAGTTACTTAGCGTCGTTCGCAACCCCCACCCTCCCCAGACGAATAGCAACGGGGCCCACCTGGCGGCTCGCCGGACAGCGGGGGCCACAGAGTAGACCCGGCCCGGTGGCCAGATCCCTGTCCCCTCGTCCGCCAGTTCCGAGGGGACAGTCGCCGAGGTGGGGGGAGGTCAAGGTGTGCGTCTGAGAGTTTACGTGTTCCTAAATACACCGATCGACTCGTCGGCAAAATCGGTGGGACGGTCTGCAAAAGAAGCCTAGCGCAGCAAAGCAGAGCAGAGCAGAGCAATGCGGAGGAAAGCAGAGCAAGGCAAAGCAAAGCCCCGCTAGGGAAAAGAAAGTGGCATAAGGAAAAGCAAAGCACGGCCAGAAAAAAACAAAGGAAAGAAGGTAAAAAAAAAAAAAAAAAAACAAGAAAAAAAAAAACAACAAAGCAAAGCAGGGCCAGAAAAAGCAAAGCAAAGCATGGCCAGGAAAGGCAAAGCAGAGCAAGGCAAAGCAAAGCAGAGCAAAAGAGCACAAAGAAATGCATAGCAGAGCCAGGAACACAAAGCAAAGCAAAACAAAGGAAAGCATGGCCGGGGGGGGGGGGGGGGGCGGTGGGGGGGGGGGTGGGGGGGGGGGGGAGGGGGAGCGAAGAAAGAAAAAAAAAAAACGAGGGCCAGGGAATGCAAAGCACAGCAATGCAAAACAAAGCAAAGCAGCACAAGACAAAGCAAAGCACTGTCAGGAATTCAAGGCAAAGTGAAGCAAAGTAAAAGAAAGCAGGGCCAGAAAAGGAAAGAAAAGCAGGGGTAAGAAAAGCAAAGCAAAGCATGGCCAGGAAAGGCAAATGACAGTAAGGCAAAGCAGAGCAGAGCAAAGTAGCACAAGGAAAAGCAAAGCAGGGCCAGGAAAGGCAAAGCAAAGGACTTTGAGGCGAGGCGAAGCACAGCAGGGGTAGGAGAAGCAAAGCAAAGCAGAGAAGAAAAAGCAAAGCTGCGCCAGGAATACGAAGCAAAGCTAAGCAAAGGAAAGCGTGGCCGGAAGAAGCAAAACGTAGCAGGGCCAGGGAAGGCAAAGCAGAGCAAGGCAAAGCAAAGCAAACCCTGCGAGGAAAAAGAAAGCCTTATCGGGCAAAGAAAAGTCAAGCAGGGCCAGGAAAAGCAAAACGAATCGGGGTCAGTAAAAACAGGGCCGGGAAAAACAAAGCGGAGCCACGAATGCAAAGCAAAGCAAAGCAGGGCCAGGAAAAGCAAAGCAAAGAAAAACAGTGCTGTGAATACGAAACGTGTAGTTCCTTAGTGTCGTTCGAAATCGCACCCCCCACCCGCCCCAGACGAATAGGGAGGGGCCCGTTGCCGGGTTACGGGGAGGCGGGCGTTCAAGAAGGCGAGGGTGTGGCAGCGGCCCCCGGTTGCTTCCGGCCGCCGGCCGCTCTGACATAAGAGGCTCCCGCTCGGTCACGAGCAGCTCGCCACCTGTGCGACTCGGTGTGGCTGGCTGCCCGGCCGGTTTGCTTTAGCTTTTTATCGTTACATAAACGATCCATAGATATATAATATTATATATACTACTTAAGAGTTATTACAAAAGAAAGTACTAAATAAGAGTAAATATATATATAACGAAAACATAATAAAAAGAGTAGTAGTAATAATAATAATAATCGTTGTCTGTTTCCCCCTTTACTTTTAGGAATCACGTAGTTACTTAGCGTCGTTCGCAACCCCCACCCTCCCCAGACGAATAGCAACGGGGCCCACCTGGCGGCTCGCCGGACAGCGGGGGCCACAGAATAGACCCGGCCCGGTGGCCAGATCCCTGTCCCCTCGTCCGCCAGTTCCGAGGGGACAGTCGCCGAGGTGGGGGGAGGTCAAGGTGTGCGTCTGAGGGTTTACGTGTTTCTAAATACACCGATCGACTCGTCGGCAAAATCGGTGGGACGGTCTGCAAAAGGAGCCTAGAGCAGCAAAGCAGAGCAGAGCAGAGCAATGCGGAGGAAAGCAGAGCAAGGCAAAGCAAAGCCCCGCTAGGGAAAAGAAAGTGGCATAAGGAAAAGCAAAGCACGGCCAGAAAAAAACAAAGGAAAAAGGGTAAAAAAAAACCAACCGAACAAACAAAAAAACCAAAGCAAAGTAGGGCCAGAAAAAGCAAAGCAAAGCATGGCCAGGAAAGGCAAAGCAGAGCAAGGCAAAGCAAAGCAGAGCAAAACAGCACAAAGAAATGCATAGCAGAGCCAGGAACACAAAGCAAAGCAAAACAAAGGAAAGCATGGCGGGGGGGGGCGGTGGGGGGGGGGTTGGGGGGGGGGGAGGGGGAAGAAAAACAAAAATGAGGGCCAGGGAATGCAAAGCACAGCAATGCAAAACAAAGCAAAGCAGCACAAGACAAAGCAAAGCACTGTCTGGAATTCAAGGCAAAGTGAAGCAAAGTAAAACAAAGCAGGGCCAGAAAAGGAAAGAAAAGCAGGGGTAAGAAAAGCAAAGCAAAGCATGGCCAGGAAAGGCAAATGACAGTAAGGCAAAGCAAAGCAGAGCAAAGTAGCACAAGGAAAAGCAAAGCAGGGCCAGGAAAGGCAAAGCAAAGGACTTTGAGGCGAGGCGAAGCACAGCAGGGGTAGGAGAAGCAAAGCAAAGCAGAGAAGAAAAAGCAAAGCTGCGCCAGGAATACGAAGCAAAGCTAAACAAAGGAAAGCGTGGCCTGAAAAAGCAAAAGAAAGCATGCGCAGGGAAGGCAAAGCAGAGAAAGGGAAAGCAAGGCAGCACGAGGAAAACTAAAACAGTGTCAAAGAGGGAAGGCAAAGTAAAGCAAAACCAAACAAAGCACGGCCAGAAAAGCAGAGCAAGGCAAAGGAAAGCGAAGCAAAGTAGCACGAGGAAAAGCAAAGCATTGCCAGGAAAGACAAAGCAAACGAACCAAAGCAAAGCAATCGGAGGCAAAACAAAGCAAAGCATGGCCAGGAAAGGCAAATGACAGTAAGGCAAAGCAAAGCAGAGCAAAGTAGCACAAGCAAAAACAAAGCAGGGCCAGGAAAGGTAGAGCAAAGGAAAGAAAGAAATTGAGGCAAGGCGAAGCACAGCGGGGGTAGGAAAACAAAGCAACGTAGAGAAGGAAAAGAGAAGCAGTGCCAGGAATACAAAGCAAAGCTAAACAAAGGAAAGCGTGGCCTGAAAAAGCAAAAGAAAGCATGCGCAGGGAAGGCAAAGCAGAGAAAGGGAAAGCAAGGCAGCACGAGGAAAACTAAAACAGTGTCAAAGAGGGAAGGCAAAGTAAAGCAAAACCAAACAAAGCACGGCCAGAAAAGCAGAGCAAGGCAAAGGAAAGCGAAGCAAAGTAGCACGAGGAAAAGCAAAGCATTGCCAGGAAAGACAAAGCAAACGAACCAAAGCAAAGCAATCGGAGGCAAAGCAAAGCAAAGCAGGGGCAGGAACAGCAGAGGAAAGGAGAGAAGGAAAAGCAAAAGTGTGCCCGGAAGAGCAGAGCAAAGCAAACCAGAGCAAGGAAAAAGAAAGAGAAGCGAAGCAAATGTAAGGAGCTGGCGGCCAGCCCTCCTGACGGTTCCCAGTGTCTGCGGGGCAAAGACCGCAGGGCCCTCATGCCGGGTAGAGCTGGCGGCCAGACTCGGACGGTGGCTGTACCCTGCTCGCCCGCTCCCCGGCCTCCCTGACACCTCTTAGTCCGCCGTGACAGCGGGCAAGAACCATGTCTTGCTTTACCTGGTTTTATCTTTATTTATTTATTTATTTATTTATTTATTGTTGCCTTCCATCCAATGTAGTTGTGGGAATCATGTAGTTACTGATCGTCGTTCAAAACCTCACCCAACGCCGTCCCCAGACGAATAGCAGTGGGGCCCGCCTAGCGGCAGGCCACACGGCTGGGGCCACAGAACTGACCATGTCGGGTGGCCGGGCCTGCTGCCCCCACCCTCGAGTTGCGAGGGGACAGTGTCCGGGCTGCGGGGAGGCCCAGCTGTGTGTCTGAGGGTTTATGCGTTCCGAAATATACCGATCGCCTCATCGGCAAAATCGTCGGGACAGTCTGCAAAGGAAGCCTAGAGCAACACAGGACAGCAGAGCAATGAAGAGGAAAGCCGAGCAAGGCAAAGCAAAGCAGTGCAAACTTGTACAAGGAAAGTCCCAGCAGTGCCAGGAACCGTAGAGCAAAGTAACGAAAGCAGTTTGAGGCAAGGTAAAGCACAGCAGGGGTAGGACAAGCAGAGCAGAGCAGAGAAAGTAAAACCAAGAGGTGCCAGGAATACGAAGCGAAGCAAAACAAAGGAAAGCGTGGCCCGAAAAAGCATGGCCAGGAAAGGCAACGCAGAGCAAGGCAAAGCAAAGCAGTGCAAACTCGTACAAGGAAAGTCCCAGCAGTGCCAGGAAACGTAGAGCAAAGTAAAGAAAGCAGTTTGAGGCGAGACAAAGCACTGCAGGGGTAGGAAAAGCAAAGCAGAGCAGAGAAGGGAAAGCAAAGTCGTGGCAGGAATACGAAGCAAAGCAAAACAAAGGAAAGCATGGCCTGAAAAAGCATGGCCAGGAAAAGCAAAGCGTGGCCAGGAAAACCAAAGCAAAAAGGTCCAAAAATAAAACAAAGCAATGCAATGAAAATGTATCTATATTAAAATAAAACAAACAAACAAACAAACAAACAAAACAAAAAAACGCAAAAAAAAGACCAAGCAAAGCGGGGCCAGGAAAAGCAAAGAAAAGCGTGTCCAGGAAAGGCAAAGCGGTGCAAGGCAGAGCAGAGCAAAGGAAAGTAGCACAAGGAAAAGCAAAGCAGGGCCAGGAAATGTAGAGCAAAAGAAAGAAAGCAGTTTGAGGAGGCAAGGCAAAGCACAGCAGGGGTAGGAAAAACAGAGCAGAGCAGAGAAAGTAAAACCAAGAGGTGCCTGGAATAAAAAGCAAAGCAAAACAAAGGAAAGCGTGGCCTGAAAAAGCACGGCCAGGAAAGGCAAAGCAGAGCAAGGCAAAGCAAAGCAGTGCAAACTCGTACAAGGAAAGTCCCAGCAGGGCCAGGAAAGGTAGAGCAAAGTAACGAAAGCAGTTGGAGGCAAGGCAAAGCAGAGCAGAGAAAGTAAAACCTAGAGGTGCCAGGAATACAAAGCGAAGCGAAGCAAGACAAAGGAAAGCGTGGCCTGAAAAAGCAAAAGAAAACACGACCAGTGGAGGCAAAGCAGAGCAAGGCAAAGCAAAGCAGTGCAAACTCGTACAAGGAAAGTCCCAGCAGTGCCAGGAAACGTAGAGCAAAGTAAAGAAAGCAGTTTGAGGCGAGGCAAAGCACAGCAGGGGTAGGAAAAGCAAAGCAGAGCAGAGAAGGTAAAACCAAGAGGCGCCAGGAATACGAAGCCAAGGAAAACAAAGGAAAGCATGGCCTGAAAAAGCATGGCCAGGAAAGGCAACGCAGAGCAAGGCAAAGCAAAGCAGTGCAAACTCGTACAAGGAAAGTCCCAGCAGGGCCAGGAAAGGTAGAGCAAAGTAAAGAAAGCAGTTTGAGGCGAGGCAAAGCACAGCAGGGGTAGGAAAAGCAAAGCAGAGCAGAGAAGGTAAAACCAAGAGGCGCCAGGAATACGAAGCAAAGGAAAACAAAGGAAAGCATGGCCTGAAAAAGCATGGCCAGGAAAGGCAAAGCAGAGCAAGGCAAAGCAAAGCAGTGCAAACTCGTACAAGGAAAGTCCCAGCAGTGCCAGGAAACGTAGAGCAAACTAACGAAAGCAGTTTGAGGCAAGGCAAAGCACAGCAGGGGTAGGAAAAGCAAAGCAGAGCAGAGAAGGTAAAGCAAAGCCGTGGCAGGAATACAAAGCAAAGCAAAACAAAGGAAAGCGTGGCCTGAAAAAGCAAAAGAAAACATGGCCAGTGGAGGCAAACTAGAGCAAGGCAAAGCAAAGCAAAGCAAAGCGAAGTAGCACGAGGAAAAGCATAACATTGCCAGGAAAGACAAAGCAAACAAAGCAAAGCAAAGCAATCTGAGGCAAAGCAAAGCAAAGCAGGGGCAGGAACAGCAGAGGAAAGTAGAGAAGGTAGAGCAAAAGTGTGCCCGGAAGAGCAGAGCAGAGCAAAGCAAAGCAGAGCAAGGAAAAAGAAAGAGAAGCGAAGCAAATGTAAGGAGCTGGCGGCCAGCCCTCCTGCCGGTTCCCAGTGTCTGCGGGGCAAAGACCGCAAGGCCCTCATGCCGGGTAGAGCTGGCGGCCAGACTCGGACGGTGGCTGTACCCTGCTCGCCCGCTCCCCGGCCTCCCTGACACCTCTTAGTCCGCCGTGACAGTGGGCAAGAACCATGTCTTGCTTTACCTGGTTTTATCTTTATTTATTTATTTATTTATTGATTGTTGCCTTCCATCCGATGTAGTTGTGGGAATCATGTAGTTACTGATCGTCGTTCAAAACCTCACCCAACACCGTCCCCAGACGAATAGCAGTGGGGACCGCCTAGCGGCAGGCCACACGGCTGGGGCCACAGAACTGACCATGTCGGGTGGCCGGGCCTGCTGCCCCCACCCTCGAGTTGCGAGGGGACAGTGTCCGGGCTGCGGGGAGGCCCAGCTGTGTGTCTGAGGGTTTATGCGTTCCGAAATATACCGATCGCCTCATCGGCAAAATCGTCGGGACGGTCTGCAAAGGAAGCCTAGCGCAGCACAGGAGAGCAGAGAAATGAAGAGGAAAGCCGAGCAAGGCAAAGCAAAGCAGTGCAAACTTGTACAAGGAAAGTCCCAGCAGTGCCAGGTAACGTAGAGCAAAGTAAAGAAAGCAGTTTGAGGCGAGGCAAAGCACAGCAGGGGTAGGAAAAGCAGAGCAGAGCAGAGAAAGTAAAACCAAGAGGTGTCAGGTATACGAAGCGAAGCAAGACAAAGGAAAGCGTGGCCTGAAAAAGCATGGCCCGGAAAGGCAAAGCAGAGCAAGGCAAAGCGAAGCAGTGCAAACTCGTACAAGGAAAGTCCCAGCAGTGCCAGGAAACGTAGAGCGAAGTAACGAAAGCAGATTGAGGCAAGGCAAAGCACTGCAGGGGTAGGAAAAGCAGAGCAGAGCAGAGAAAGTAAAACCAAGAAGTGCCAGGAATAAAAGCAGAGCAAGACAAAGGAAAGCGTGGCCTGAAAAAGCATGGCCCGGAAAGGCAAAGCAGAGCAAGGCAAAGCAAAGCAGTGCAAACTCGTACAAGGAAAGTCCCAGCAGGGCCAGGAAACGTAGAGCAAAGTAAAGAAAGCAGTTTGAGGCAAGGCAAAGCACAGCAGGGGTAGGAAAAGCAGAGCAGAGCAGAGAAAGTAAAACCAAGAGGTGCCAGGAATACGAAGCGAAGCAAGACAAAGGAAAGCGTGGCCTGAAAAAGCACGGCCAGGAAAGGCAAAGCAGAGCAAGGCAAAGCAAAGCAGTGCAAACTCGTACAAGGAAAGTCCCAGCAGTGCCTGGAAAGGTAGAGCAAAGTAACGAAAGCAGTTGGAGGCAAGGCAAAGCAGAGCAGAGAAAGTAAAACCTAGAGGTGCCAGGAATACAAAGCGAAGCGAAGCAAGACAAAGGAAAGCGTGGCCTGAAAAAGCAAAAGAAAACATGGCCAGTGGAGGCAAAGCAGAGCAAGGCAAAGCAAAGCAGTGCAAACTCGTACAAGGAAAGTCCCAGCAGTGCCAGGAAACGTAGAGCGAAGTAAGGAAAGCAGTTTGAGGCGAGGCAAAGCACTGCAGGGGTAGGAAAAGCAAAGCAGAGCAGAGAAAGTAAAACCAAGAGGTGCCAGGAATACGAAGCAAAGTAAGACAAAGGAAAGCATGGCCTGAAAAAGCAGGGCCAGGAAAAGCAAAGCGCGGCCAGGAAAACCAAAGTAAAAAGGTCCAGAAATAAAACAAAGCAATGCAATGAATATATATCTAAAGTAAAAAAAAAAAAAAAAAAAAAAAAAAGGCAAAAAAAAAACCAAGCAAAGCAGGGCCAGGAAAAGCAAAGTAAAGCGTGTCCAGGAAAGGCAAAGCAGTGCAAGGCAGAGCAAAGCAAAGTGAAGTAGCACAAGGAAAAGCAAAGCAGTGCCAGGAAAGACAGAGCAAACAAAGCAAAGCAAAGCAATCTGAGGCAAAGCAAAGCAAAGCGGGGGCAAGAAAGGCAGAGCAAAGTAGAGAAGGAAAAGCAAAAGTGTGCCCGGAAGAGCAGAGCAAAGCAAAGCAGAGCAAGGAAAAAGAAAGAGAAGCGAAGCAAATGTAAGGAGCTGGCGGCCAGCCCTCCTGCCGGTTCCCAGTGTCTGCGGGGCAAAGACCGCAAGGCCCTCATGCCGGGTAGAGCTGGCGGCCAGACTCGGACGGTGGCTGTACCCTGCTCGCCCGCTCCCCGGCCTCCCTGACACCTCATAGTCCGCCGTGACAGCGGGCAAGAACCATGTCTTGCTTTACCTGTTTTTTTTTTTTTTTTTTTTTTTCCCCCTGCATTTATTTATTTATTTATTTATTCTTGCCTTCCATCCACTGTAGTTGTGGGAATCATGTATTTACTGATCGTCGTTCAAAACCTCACCCAACACCGTCCCCAGACGGGGAGCAGTGGGGACCGCCTAGCGGCGGGCCACACGGCTGGGGCCACAGAACTGACCATGTCGGGTGGCCGGGCCTGCTGCCCCCACCCTCGAGTTGCGAGGGGACAGTGTCCGGGCTGCGGGGAGGCCCAGCTGTGTGTCTGAGGGTTTATGCGTTCCTAAATATACCGATAGCCTCATTGGCAAAATCGTCGGGACGGTCTGCAAAGGAAGCCTAGAGCAACACAGGACAGCAGAGCAATGAAGAGGAAAGCCGAGCAAGGCAAAGCAAAGCAGTGCAAACTTGTACAAGGAAAGTCCCAGCAGTGCCAGGAACCGTAGAGCAAAGTAACGAAAGCAGTTTGAGGCAAGGTAAAGCACAGCAGGGGTAGGACAAGCAGAGCAGAGCAGAGAAAGTAAAACCAAGAGGTGCCAGGAATACGAAGCGAAGCAAAACAAAGGAAAGCGTGGCCCGAAAAAGCATGGCCAGGAAAGGCAACGCAGAGCAAGGCAAAGCAAAGCAGTGCAAACTCGTACAAGGAAAGTCCCAGCAGTGCCAGGAAACGTAGAGCAAAGTAAAGAAAGCAGTTTGAGGCGAGACAAAGCACTGCAGGGGTAGGAAAAGCAAAGCAGAGCAGAGAAGGGAAAGCAAAGTCGTGGCAGGAATACGAAGCAAAGCAAAACAAAGGAAAGCATGGCCTGAAAAAGCATGGCCAGGAAAAGCAAAGCGTGGCCAGGAAAACCAAAGCAAAAAGGTCCAAAAATAAAACAAAGCAATGCAATGAAAATGTATCTATATTAAAATAAAACAAACAAACAAACAAACAAACAAAACAAAAAAACGCAAAAAAAAGACCAAGCAAAGCGGGGCCAGGAAAAGCAAAGAAAAGCGTGTCCAGGAAAGGCAAAGCGGTGCAAGGCAGAGCAGAGCAAAGGAAAGTAGCACAAGGAAAAGCAAAGCAGGGCCAGGAAATGTAGAGCAAAAGAAAGAAAGCAGTTTGAGGAGGCAAGGCAAAGCACAGCAGGGGTAGGAAAAACAGAGCAGAGCAGAGAAAGTAAAACCAAGAGGTGCCTGGAATAAAAAGCAAAGCAAAACAAAGGAAAGCGTGGCCTGAAAAAGCACGGCCAGGAAAGGCAAAGCAGAGCAAGGCAAAGCAAAGCAGTGCAAACTCGTACAAGGAAAGTCCCAGCAGGGCCAGGAAAGGTAGAGCAAAGTAACGAAAGCAGTTGGAGGCAAGGCAAAGCAGAGCAGAGAAAGTAAAACCTAGAGGTGCCAGGAATACAAAGCGAAGCGAAGCAAGACAAAGGAAAGCGTGGCCTGAAAAAGCAAAAGAAAACATGGCCAGTGGAGGCAAAGCAGAGCAAGGCAAAGCAAAGCAGTGCAAACTCGTACAAGGAAAGTCCCAGCAGTGCCAGGAAACGTAGAGCGAAGTAAGGAAAGCAGTTTGAGGCGAGGCAAAGCACTGCAGGGGTAGGAAAAGCAAAGCAGAGCAGAGAAAGTAAAACCAAGAGGTGCCAGGAATACGAAGCAAAGTAAGACAAAGGAAAGCATGGCCTGAAAAAGCAGGGCCAGGAAAAGCAAAGCGCGGCCAGGAAAACCAAAGTAAAAAGGTCCAGAAATAAAACAAAGCAATGCAATGAATATATATCTAAAGTAAAAAAAAAAAAAAAAAAAAAAAAAGGCAAAAAAAAAACCAAGCAAAGCAGGGCCAGGAAAAGCAAAGTAAAGCGTGTCCAGGAAAGGCAAAGCAGTGCAAGGCAGAGCAAAGCAAAGTGAAGTAGCACAAGGAAAAGCAAAGCAGTGCCAGGAAAGACAGAGCAAACAAAGCAAAGCAAAGCAATCTGAGGCAAAGCAAAGCAAAGCGGGGGCAAGAAAGGCAGAGCAAAGTAGAGAAGGAAAAGCAAAAGTGTGCCCGGAAGAGCAGAGCAAAGCAAAGCAGAGCAAGGAAAAAGAAAGAGAAGCGAAGCAAATGTAAGGAGCTGGCGGCCAGCCCTCCTGCCGGTTCCCAGTGTCTGCGGGGCAAAGACCGCAAGGCCCTCATGCCGGGTAGAGCTGGCGGCCAGACTCGGACGGTGGCTGTACCCTGCTCGCCCGCTCCCCGGCCTCCCTGACACCTCATAGTCCGCCGTGACAGCGGGCAAGAACCATGTCTTGCTTTACCTGTTTTTTTTTTTTTTTTTTTTTTTTCCCCCTGCATTTATTTATTTATTTATTTATTCTTGCCTTCCATTAACTGTAGTTGTGGGAATCATGTAGTTACTGATCGTCGTTCAAAACCTCACCCAACACCGTCCCCAGACGGGGAGCAGTGGGGACCGCCTAGCGGCGGGCCACACGGCTGGGGCCACAGAACTGACCATGTCGGGTGGCCGGGCCTGCTGCCCCCACCCTCGAGTTGCGAGGGGACAGTGTCCGGGCTGCGGGGAGGCCCAGCTGTGTGTCTGAGGGTTTATGCGTTCCGAAATATACCGATAGCCTCATTGGCAAAATCGTCGGGACAGTCTGCAAAGGAAGCCTAGCGCAACACAGGACAGGAGAGCAATGAAGAGGAAAGCCGAGCAAGGCAAAGCAAAGCAGTGCAAACTTGTACAAGGAAAGTCCCAGCAGTGCCAGGAAACGTAGAGCAAAGTAACGAAAGCAGTTGGAGGCAAGGCAAAGCACAGCAGGGGTAGGACAAGCAGAGCAGAGCAGAGAAAGTAAAACCAAGAGGTGCCAGGAATACGAAGCAAAGCAAAACAAAGGAAAGCGTGGCCCGAAAAAGCATGGCCAGGAAAGGCAACGCAGAGCAAGGCAAAGCAAAGCAGTGCAAACTCGTACAAGGAAAGTCCCAGCAGTGCCAGGAAACGTAGAGCAAAGTAAAGAAAGCAGTTTGAGGCGAGACAAAGCACAACAGGGGTAGGAAAAGCAAAGCAGAGCAGAGAAGGTAAAGCAAAGTCGTGGCAGGAATACGAAGCAAAGCAAAACAAAGGAAAGCATGGCCTGAAAAAGCATGGCCAGGAAAAGCAAAGCGTGGCCAGGAAAACCAAAGCAAAAAGGTCCAAAAATAAAACAAAGCAATGCAATGAAAATGTATCTATACTAAAATAAAACAAACAAACAAACAAACAAACAAAACAAAAAAACGCAAAAAAAAGACCAAGCAAAGCAGGGCCAGGAAAAGCAAAGAAAAGCGTGTCCAGGAAAGGCAAAGCGGTGCAAGGCAGAGCAAAGCAAAGGAAAGTAGCACAAGGAAAAGCAAAGCAGGGCCAGGAAATGTAGAGCAAAAGAAAGAAAGCAGTTTGAGGAGGCAAGGCAAAGCACAGCAGGGGTAGGAAAAACAGAGCAGAGCAGAGAAAGTAAAACCAAGAGGTGCCTGGAATAAAAAGCAAAGCAAAACAAAGGAAAGCGTGGCCTGAAAAAGCACGGCCAGGAAAGGCAAAGCAGAGCAAGGCAAAGCAAAGCAGTGCAAACTCGTACAAGGAAAGTCCCAGCAGGGCCAGGAAAGGTAGAGCAAAGTAACGAAAGCAGTTGGAGGCAAGGCAAAGCAGAGCAGAGAAAGTAAAACCTAGAGGTGCCAGGAATACAAAGCGAAGCGAAGCAAGACAAAGGAAAGCGTGGCCTGAAAAAGCAAAAGAAAACATGGCCAGTGGAGGCAAAGCAGAGCAAGGCAAAGCAAAGCAGTGCAAACTCGTACAAGGAAAGTCCCAGCAGTGCCAGGAAACGTAGAGCAAAGTAAAGAAAGCAGTTTGAGGCGAAGCAAAGCACAGCGGGGGTAGGAAAAGCAAAGCAGAGCAGAGAAGGTAAAACCAAGAGGTGCCAGGAATACGAAGCAAAGGAAAACAAAGGAAAGCATGGCCTGAAAACGCATGGCCAGGAAAGGCAACGCAGAGCAAGGCAAAGCAAAGCAGTGCAAACTCGTACAAGGAAAGTCCCAGCAGTGCCAGGAAAGGTAGAGCAAAGTAACGAAAGCAGTTTGAGGAGGCAAGGCAAAGCACAGCAGGGGTAGGAAAAGCAAAGCAGAGCAGAGAAGGTAAAGCAAAGCCGTGGCAGGAATACAAAGCAAAGCAAAACAAAGGAAAGCGTGGCCTGAAAAAGCAAAAGAAAACATGGCCAGTGGAGGTAAACTAGAGCAAGGCAAAGCAAAGCAAAGCAAAGCGAAGTAGCACGAGGAAAAGCAAAGCATTGCCAGGAAAGACAAAGCAAACAAAGCAAAGCAAAGCAATCTGAGGCAAAGCAGAGCAAAGCAGGGGCAGGAACAGCAGAGGAAAGTAGAGAAGGAAAAGCAAAAGTGTGCCCGGAAGAGCAGAGCAGAGCAGAGCAAAGCAGAGCAAGGAAAAAGAAAGAGAAGCGAAGCAAATGGAAGGAGCTGGCGGCCAGCCCTCCTGCCGGTTCCCAGTGTCTGCGGGGCAAAGACCGCAGGGCCCTCATGCCGGGTAGAGCTGGCGGCCAGACTCGGACGGTGGCTGTACCCTGCTCGCCCGCTGCCCGGCCTCCCTGAACCCTCATAGTCCGCCGTGACAGCGGGCAAGAACCATGTCTTGCTTTACCTGATTTTTTTTTTTTTTTTTCCCCCCTGCATTTATTTATTTATTTATTTATTCTTGCCTTCCATTAACTGTAGTTGTGGGAATCATGTAGTTACTGATCGTCGTTCAAAACCTCACCCAACACCGTCCCCAGACGGGGAGCAGTGGGGACCGCCTAGCGGCGGGC
This sequence comes from Anser anser, assembly GCF_964211835.1. Classification (NCBI taxonomy): domain Eukaryota; kingdom Metazoa; phylum Chordata; class Aves; order Anseriformes; family Anatidae; genus Anser; species Anser anser. The sequence goes on along the minus strand of NW_028154035.1, from coordinate 18,196 downwards.
CACACGGCTGGGGCCACAGAACTGACCATGTCGGGTGGCCGGGCCTGCTGCCCCCACCCTCGAGTTGCGAGGGGACAGTGTCCGGGCTGCGGGGAGGCCCAGCTGTGTGTCTGAGGGTTTATGCGTTCCGAAATATACCGATAGCCTCATTGGCAAAATCGTCGGGACAGTCTGCAAAGGAAGCCTAGCGCAACACAGGACAGGAGAGCAATGAAGAGGAAAGCCGAGCAAGGCAAAGCAAAGCAGTGCAAACTTGTACAAGGAAAGTCCCAGCAGTGCCAGGAAACGTAGAGCAAAGTAACGAAAGCAGTTGGAGGCAAGGCAAAGCACAGCAGGGGTAGGACAAGCAGAGCAGAGCAGAGAAAGTAAAACCAAGAGGTGCCAGGAATACGAAGCAAAGCAAAACAAAGGAAAGCGTGGCCCGAAAAAGCATGGCCAGGAAAGGCAACGCAGAGCAAGGCAAAGCAAAGCAGTGCAAACTCGTACAAGGAAAGTCCCAGCAGTGCCAGGAAACGTAGAGCAAAGTAAAGAAAGCAGTTTGAGGCGAGACAAAGCACAACAGGGGTAGGAAAAGCAAAGCAGAGCAGAGAAGGTAAAGCAAAGTCGTGGCAGGAATACGAAGCAAAGCAAAACAAAGGAAAGCATGGCCTGAAAAAGCATGGCCAGGAAAAGCAAAGCGTGGCCAGGAAAACCAAAGCAAAAAGGTCCAAAAATAAAACAAAGCAATGCAATGAAAATGTATCTATACTAAAATAAAACAAACAAACAAACAAACAAACAAAACAAAAAAACGCAAAAAAAAGACCAAGCAAAGCAGGGCCAGGAAAAGCAAAGAAAAGCGTGTCCAGGAAAGGCAAAGCGGTGCAAGGCAGAGCAAAGCAAAGGAAAGTAGCACAAGGAAAAGCAAAGCAGGGCCAGGAAATGTAGAGCAAAAGAAAGAAAGCAGTTTGAGGAGGCAAGGCAAAGCACAGCAGGGGTAGGAAAAACAGAGCAGAGCAGAGAAAGTAAAACCAAGAGGTGCCTGGAATAAAAAGCAAAGCAAAACAAAGGAAAGCGTGGCCTGAAAAAGCACGGCCAGGAAAGGCAAAGCAGAGCAAGGCAAAGCAAAGCAGTGCAAACTCGTACAAGGAAAGTCCCAGCAGGGCCAGGAAAGGTAGAGCAAAGTAACGAAAGCAGTTGGAGGCAAGGCAAAGCAGAGCAGAGAAAGTAAAACCTAGAGGTGCCAGGAATACAAAGCGAAGCGAAGCAAGACAAAGGAAAGCGTGGCCTGAAAAAGCAAAAGAAAACATGGCCAGTGGAGGCAAAGCAGAGCAAGGCAAAGCAAAGCAGTGCAAACTCGTACAAGGAAAGTCCCAGCAGTGCCAGGAAACGTAGAGCAAAGTAAAGAAAGCAGTTTGAGGCGAAGCAAAGCACAGCGGGGGTAGGAAAAGCAAAGCAGAGCAGAGAAGGTAAAACCAAGAGGTGCCAGGAATACGAAGCAAAGGAAAACAAAGGAAAGCATGGCCTGAAAACGCATGGCCAGGAAAGGCAACGCAGAGCAAGGCAAAGCAAAGCAGTGCAAACTCGTACAAGGAAAGTCCCAGCAGTGCCAGGAAAGGTAGAGCAAAGTAACGAAAGCAGTTTGAGGAGGCAAGGCAAAGCACAGCAGGGGTAGGAAAAGCAAAGCAGAGCAGAGAAGGTAAAGCAAAGCCGTGGCAGGAATACAAAGCAAAGCAAAACAAAGGAAAGCGTGGCCTGAAAAAGCAAAAGAAAACATGGCCAGTGGAGGTAAACTAGAGCAAGGCAAAGCAAAGCAAAGCAAAGCGAAGTAGCACGAGGAAAAGCAAAGCATTGCCAGGAAAGACAAAGCAAACAAAGCAAAGCAAAGCAATCTGAGGCAAAGCAGAGCAAAGCAGGGGCAGGAACAGCAGAGGAAAGTAGAGAAGGAAAAGCAAAAGTGTGCCCGGAAGAGCAGAGCAGAGCAGAGCAAAGCAGAGCAAGGAAAAAGAAAGAGAAGCGAAGCAAATGGAAGGAGCTGGCGGCCAGCCCTCCTGCCGGTTCCCAGTGTCTGCGGGGCAAAGACCGCAGGGCCCTCATGCCGGGTAGAGCTGGCGGCCAGACTCGGACGGTGGCTGTACCCTGCTCGCCCGCTCCCCGGCCTCCCTGAACCCTCATAGTCCGCCGTGACAGCGGGCAAGAACCATGTCTTGCTTTACCTGATTTTTTTTTTTTTTTTTCCCCCCTGCATTTATTTATTTATTTATTTATTCTTGCCTTCCATTAACTGTAGTTGTGGGAATCATGTAGTTACTGATCGTCGTTCAAAACCTCACCCAACACCGTCCCCAGACGGGGAGCAGTGGGGACCGCCTAGCGGCGGGCCACACGGCTGGGGCCACAGAACTGACCATGTCGGGTGGCCGGGCCTGCTGCCCCCACCCTCGAGTTGCGAGGGGACAGTGTCCGGGCTGCGGGGAGGCCCAGCTGTGTGTCTGAGGGTTTATGCGTTCCGAAATATACCGATAGCCTCATTGGCAAAATCGTCGGGACAGTCTGCAAAGGAAGCCTAGCGCAACACAGGACAGGAGAGCAATGAAGAGGAAAGCCGAGCAAGGCAAAGCAAAGCAGTGCAAACTTGTACAAGGAAAGTCCCAGCAGTGCCAGGAAACGTAGAGCAAAGTAACGAAAGCAGTTGGAGGCAAGGCAAAGCACAGCAGGGGTAGGACAAGCAGAGCAGAGCAGAGAAAGTAAAACCAAGAGGTGCCAGGAATACGAAGCAAAGCAAAACAAAGGAAAGCGTGGCCCGAAAAAGCATGGCCAGGAAAGGCAACGCAGAGCAAGGCAAAGCAAAGCAGTGCAAACTCGTACAAGGAAAGTCCCAGCAGTGCCAGGAAACGTAGAGCAAAGTAAAGAAAGCAGTTTGAGGCGAGACAAAGCACAACAGGGGTAGGAAAAGCAAAGCAGAGCAGAGAAGGTAAAGCAAAGTCGTGGCAGGAATACGAAGCAAAGCAAAACAAAGGAAAGCATGGCCTGAAAAAGCATGGCCAGGAAAAGCAAAGCGTGGCCAGGAAAACCAAAGCAAAAAGGTCCAAAAATAAAACAAAGCAATGCAATGAAAATGTATCTATACTAAAATAAAACAAACAAACAAACAAACAAACAAAACAAAAAAACGCAAAAAAAAGACCAAGCAAAGCAGGGCCAGGAAAAGCAAAGAAAAGCGTGTCCAGGAAAGGCAAAGCGGTGCAAGGCAGAGCAAAGCAAAGGAAAGTAGCACAAGGAAAAGCAAAGCAGGGCCAGGAAATGTAGAGCAAAAGAAAGAAAGCAGTTTGAGGAGGCAAGGCAAAGCACAGCAGGGGTAGGAAAAACAGAGCAGAGCAGAGAAAGTAAAACCAAGAGGTGCCTGGAATAAAAAGCAAAGCAAAACAAAGGAAAGCGTGGCCTGAAAAAGCACGGCCAGGAAAGGCAAAGCAGAGCAAGGCAAAGCAAAGCAGTGCAAACTCGTACAAGGAAAGTCCCAGCAGGGCCAGGAAAGGTAGAGCAAAGTAACGAAAGCAGTTGGAGGCAAGGCAAAGCAGAGCAGAGAAAGTAAAACCTAGAGGTGCCAGGAATACAAAGCGAAGCGAAGCAAGACAAAGGAAAGCGTGGCCTGAAAAAGCAAAAGAAAACATGGCCAGTGGAGGCAAAGCAGAGCAAGGCAAAGCAAAGCAGTGCAAACTCGTACAAGGAAAGTCCCAGCAGTGCCAGGAAACGTAGAGCAAAGTAAAGAAAGCAGTTTGAGGCGAAGCAAAGCACAGCGGGGGTAGGAAAAGCAAAGCAGAGCAGAGAAGGTAAAACCAAGAGGTGCCAGGAATACGAAGCAAAGGAAAACAAAGGAAAGCATGGCCTGAAAACGCATGGCCAGGAAAGGCAACGCAGAGCAAGGCAAAGCAAAGCAGTGCAAACTCGTACAAGGAAAGTCCCAGCAGTGCCAGGAAAGGTAGAGCAAAGTAACGAAAGCAGTTTGAGGAGGCAAGGCAAAGCACAGCAGGGGTAGGAAAAGCAAAGCAGAGCAGAGAAGGTAAAGCAAAGCCGTGGCAGGAATACAAAGCAAAGCAAAACAAAGGAAAGCGTGGCCTGAAAAAGCAAAAGAAAACATGGCCAGTGGAGGTAAACTAGAGCAAGGCAAAGCAAAGCAAAGCAAAGCGAAGTAGCACGAGGAAAAGCAAAGCATTGCCAGGAAAGACAAAGCAAACAAAGCAAAGCAAAGCAATCTGAGGCAAAGCAGAGCAAAGCAGGGGCAGGAACAGCAGAGGAAAGTAGAGAAGGAAAAGCAAAAGTGTGCCCGGAAGAGCAGAGCAGAGCAGAGCAAAGCAGAGCAAGGAAAAAGAAAGAGAAGCGAAGCAAATGGAAGGAGCTGGCGGCCAGCCCTCCTGCCGGTTCCCAGTGTCTGCGGGGCAAAGACCGCAGGGCCCTCATGCCGGGTAGAGCTGGCGGCCAGACTCGGACGGTGGCTGTACCCTGCTCGCCCGCTCCCCGGCCTCCCTGAACCCTCATAGTCCGCCGTGACAGCGGGCAAGAACCATGTCTTGCTTTACCTGGTTTTATCTTTATTTATTTATTTATTTATTGATTGTTGCCTTCCATCCGATGTAGTTGTGGGAATCATGTAGTTACTGATCGTCGTTCAAAACCTCACCCAACACCGTCCCCAGACGAATAGCAGTGGGGACCGCCTAGCGGCAGGCCACACGGCTGGGGCCACAGAACTGACCATGTCGGGTGGCCGGGCCTGCTGCCCCCACCCTCGAGTTGCGAGGGGACAGTGTCCGGGCTGCGGGGAGGCCCAGCTGTGTGTCTGAGGGTTTATGCGTTCCGAAATATACCGATCGCCTCATCGGCAAAATCGTCGGGACGGTCTGCAAAGGAAGCCTAGCGCAGCACAGGAGAGCAGAGAAATGAAGAGGAAAGCCGAGCAAGGCAAAGCAAAGCAGTGCAAACTTGTACAAGGAAAGTCCCAGCAGTGCCAGGTAACGTAGAGCAAAGTAAAGAAAGCAGTTTGAGGCGAGGCAAAGCACAGCAGGGGTAGGAAAAGCAGAGCAGAGCAGAGAAAGTAAAACCAAGAGGTGTCAGGTATACGAAGCGAAGCAAGACAAAGGAAAGCGTGGCCTGAAAAAGCATGGCCCGGAAAGGCAAAGCAGAGCAAGGCAAAGCGAAGCAGTGCAAACTCGTACAAGGAAAGTCCCAGCAGTGCCAGGAAACGTAGAGCGAAGTAAGGAAAGCAGATTGAGGCAAGGCAAAGCACTGCAGGGGTAGGAAAAGCAGAGCAGAGCAGAGAAAGTAAAACCAAGAAGTGCCAGGAATAAAAGCAGAGCAAGACAAAGGAAAGCGTGGCCTGAAAAAGCATGGCCCGGAAAGGCAAAGCAGAGCAAGGCAAAGCAAAGCAGTGCAAACTCGTACAAGGAAAGTCCCAGCAGGGCCAGGAAACGTAGAGCAAAGTAAAGAAAGCAGTTTGAGGCAAGGCAAAGCACAGCAGGGGTAGGAAAAGCAGAGCAGAGCAGAGAAAGTAAAACCAAGAGGTGCCAGGAATACGAAGCGAAGCAAGACAAAGGAAAGCGTGGCCTGAAAAAGCATGGCCAGGAAAGGCAAAGCAGAGCAAGGCAAAGCAAAGCAGTGCAAACTCGTACAAGGAAAGTCCCAGCAGGGCCAGGAAACGTAGAGCAAAGTAAAGAATGCATTTTGAGGCGAGGCAAAGCACAGCAGGGGTAGGAAAAGCAAAGCAGAGCAGAGAAAGTAAAACCAAGAGGTGCCAGGAATACGAAGCAAAGTAAGACAAAGGAAAGCATGGCCTGAAAAAGCATGGCCAGGAAAAGCAAAGCGCGGCCAGGAAAACCAAAGTAAAAAGGTCCAGAAATAAAACAAAGCAATGCAATGAATATATATCTAAATTAAAAAAAAAAAAAAAAAAAAGGCAAAAAGCACACCAAGCAAAGCAGGGCCAGGAAAAGCAAAGTAAAGCGTGTCCAGGAAAGGCAAAGCAGTGCAAGGCAGAGCAAAGCAAAGTGAAGTAGCACAAGGAAAAGGAAAGCAGTGCCAGGAAATGTAGAGCAAAAGGAAGAAAGCAGTTTGAGGAAGCAAGGCAAAGCACAGCAGGTGTAGGAAAAGCAAAGCAGAGCAGAGAAGGTAAAGCAAAGCCGTGGCAGGAATACAAAGCGAAGCAAGACAAAGGAAAGCGTGGCCTGAAAAAGCAAAAGAAAACATGGCCAGTGGAGGCAAAGCAGAGCAAGGCAAAGCAAAGCAAAGCGAAGTAGCACGAGGAAAAGCAAAGCAGTGCCAGGAAAGACAGAGCAAACAAAGCAAAGCAAAGCAATCTGAGGCAAAGCAAAGCAAAGCAGGGGCAAGAAAAGCAGAGCAAAGTAGAGAAGGAAAAGCAAAAGTGTGCCCGGAAGAGCAGAGCAGAGCAAAGCAAAGCAGAGCAAGGAAAAACAAAGAGAAGCGAAGCACATGTAAGGAGCTGGCGGCCAGCCCTCCTGCCGGTTCCCAGTGTCTGCGGGGCAAAGACCGCAGGGCCCTCATGCCGGGTAGAGCTTTCGGCCAGACTCGGATGGCTAAACAATATATAGGGGTGGCTGGCCGGGGTGGGGGGGCCGGCTGCTCGGGAATAGGCTGGGCATCGGTCAGCGGGTGGTGAGCAATTGCATTGTGCATCACTTGTTTTCTTACACATTATTATTGTTAATACTATTATCATTATCACTATTGTTATTATTATTGTTATTATTATATTCCTTATATTCCTTATATTTTTATATTCCTGTCTTAATAAACTGTCTTTATCTCAACTCACCGGCTTCACTTTCCCGTTTCTCTCCCCCATCCCAGAGAGGGAGGGGGGAGGGTGAGCGAACGGCTGTGTGGTGTTTAGCTGCCAGCCGGGTTAAACCACAACATGTCTGTACCCTGCTCGCCCGCTCCCCGGCCTCCCTGACACCTCATAGTCCGCCGTGACAGCGGGCAAGAACCATGTCTTGCTTTACCTGGTTTTATCTTTATTTATTTATTTATTTATTTATTTATTGTTGCCTTCCATCCAATGTAGTTGTGGGAATCATGTAGTTACTGATCGTCGTTCAAAACCTCACCCAACACCGTCCCCAGACGGGCAGCAGTGGGGACCGCCTAGCGGCAGGCCACACGGCTGGGGCCACAGAACTGACCATGTCGGGTGGCCGGGCCTGGTGCCCCCACCCTCGAGTTGCGAGGGGACAGTGTCCGGGCTGCGGGGAGGCCCAGCTGTGTGTCTGAGGGTTTATGCGTTCCGAAATATACCGATCGCCTCATCGGCAAAATCGTCGGGACGGTCTGCAAAGGAAGCCTAGCGCAGCACAGGAGAGCAGAGAAATGAAGAGGAAAGCCGAGCAAGGCAAAGCAAAGCCCTGCTAGGGAAAAGAATGCGGCATAATGAAAAGAAATGACAAGCAGGGCCAGGCAAAGCAAAGCGCGGCCAGGAAAACCAAAGCCAAAAGGTCCAAAAATAAAACAAAGCAATAAAATGAATATGTATCTATATTAACAAAAAAAAAAAAAAAGAAGAAGAAGAAAAAAAGAAACAACAACAACAACAACAAAAAAGCAAAGCAATCTGAGGCAAAGCAATCTGAGGCAAAGGAAAGCAAAGCAGGGGCGAGAACAGCAGAGGAACGCAGAGAAGGAAAAGCAAAACTGTGCCCGGAAGAGCAGAGCAAAGCAAAGCAAAGCAAGGAGAAACAAAGAGAAGCGAAGCAAATGCAAGGAGCTGGCGGCCAGCCCTCCTGCCGGTTCCCGGCGTCTGCGGGGCAAAGACCGCAGGGCCCTCATGCCGGGTACGGTCGGCAGTGCAAAGGGAAGAAATGCGAGACGAAGGAAAGCCTCGGAAGGAAAAGAAAGCCTTATCAGGAAAAGCATAGTCAAGCAGGGTCAGGAAAAGCAACGCGTAGCAGTGGCAGGAGAAGCATATCGAAGCAAAACAGTGCTGTGAAAACGAAACGTGTAGTTGCTTAGCGTGGTGCAAAGTCGCTCCCCCCCAGCCCAACCCGCCCCAGGCGAATAGGGGCCGGTAGCCGGGCTACGGGGAGGCGGGTGTTCGAGAAGGCGAGCTCGCGGCCGCGGCCCCCGGTTACCTCGGGCCGCCCGTCGCTCTGACGTCAGAGGCAAACGCCTGGCCGAGAACGGCGTCCGGGTCTACCCGGAAGCCGAAGGACGCATGCGCGCGCATGTCCAAAGGCGTCCGTCGGTCGGTCGGTCGGTCAAGCGATTCCCGAGTGGGTCCGCCCAGGCGAAAAGCACCGAAAAGTGCCGGAAAGGTGCGAAAAGGCCCGAAAAGGTCCGAAAAGGGCCGGAACGGCCCGTACGAAAAGCGAAGGAAGGCAGACCGACCGACGGCGTTCGGTCCCGGCCGGCGGGTCTGCCGGTGTCCTCCTGCGGTTGCCGGGTGTACCGCGTCCTCCTGTGGCCGCCTAGTCTCCCCGTGTCCTCCTGCGGCCGCCGGGTCTATGCGGTCGCCGTGTTTGCATAGCCCGTGGCGACCTGTAGGGGTCGCTGCAGCGGGGCCGGCCGCGAGAACGGCGTCGGGGTCTGCCCGGCACCGGCGGACGCGCGCGCGCACGTCCAAAGGCATCCGTCTGTCGGTCGGTCGCGCGGTTCCCGAGTGGGTCCGTCCACGCGAAAAGCACCGAATAGCGCCGGAAAGGTGCGAAAAGGCCCGAAAAGGGCCGAAAAGGGCCGGAACGGCCCGTACGAAAAGCGAAGGAAGGCAGACCGACCGACGGCGTTCGGTCCCGGCCGGCGGGTCTGCCGGTGTCCTCCTGCGGTCGCCGGGTGTGCCGCGTCCTCCTGTGGCCGCCTAGTCTCCCCGTGTTCTCCTGCGGCCGCCAGGTCTACCGGGTCCCCCCGCGCCCCCTCGCGGCCGCCTGACGTACCCGTGTCCTCCCGCGGCCGCCAGGTCTACCCGGCCGCGGTCGCCATGTTTGCGTAGCCCGTGGCGACCTGTAGGGGTCGCTGCAGCGGGGCCGGCCGCGAGAACGGCGTCGGGGTCTGCCCGGCACCGACGGGCGCGCGCGCGCGCGCGCGCGTCCGAAGGCATCCGTCTGTCGGTCGGTCGCGCGGTTCCCGAGTGGGTCCGTCCACGCGAAAAGCATCGAAAAGCGCCGGAAAGGTCCGAAAAGGCCCGAAAAGTTCCGAAAAGGGCCGGAACGGCCCGTGCGAAAAGCGAAGGAAGGCAGACCGACGGCGTTCGGTCCCGGCCGGCGGGTCTCCCCGTGTCCTCCCGCGGTCGGGAGGTGTACCGTGTCCCCCTGTGGCCGCCTGGTCTACCCGTGTCCTACCGAGGGCGCCCCGTCTGCCCGCCTGGAGGAGGTCGCTGACGGTCGGGCTGTGGGAACGGCGGCCACGTCTACCCTGACTCGGACGGGACTTGGCGGCGTGCCGTGGGGCTAGCGGTAGATGAGTAGGTCGTGAGACGGCTCGGAAGGTGTCGTAGGCGTCGCTGTTTCTTTCTGCCTCCAGTTACGTCGAGGTAAAAGTCGGTTGCTCTCGGGTGCCTCGCTGCGGGACTCTTGAAAAGGTCTTGGAGCTTTTCGGGGGCGGTGACTTTTGTGTCCGTCTATAGGAGAGAGCGGGGACTCTGCTCCTGAAGCGGTGCTGAGCGAGCACTTGCGGCTGGGGGAGCCGGCGCACGAAAAGGGGTCGCGCGGCGTCGGTGGCGGCGTGGGCTCGGGGGTCGGTTCTGTCGACTGGTCAACCTTAGCTGCCTGCCGACTCCCTCCCCCCCCCCCCCCGCCCCGCCGGGGAGCGAGAAGCGGTCTCGCGCGCGCGAGTCGCTGGGAAAAGAAAGAGCTGTGGAGAAAAGCGGCGGGTGGTCCGCCGGCGCCCGAACGCTGAGCGTCCGGGGGCGTCCCCGGCGGCTTTCACCGGTCCCGGAGGCTCGGAAGGCGAAGGGGGGACCGGGCGGCGCGGATTGGCACGGCCGAGGCGGCGGCGCCTCCGCTTGCCGACGATGCACCTCACCTCACCCGCACGCAGCGCCCGCCGAGGCGTTCCCCGAGCACGTCGGAGAGGCTCCCCGGCGGGTCGGCTCTTGCCAGGGCCGATGTTCGGGTCGGCGCGAGCACCTCTCGCGGACGTTGCTCCCGCACACCCGCCCGCACGCGACGCTGTTGGCTGTTTTTCTTGCGATCGATGAGGCCGTTCGGGTCGCGTCGGAGAGGGCCCCCGGCGGGCCGGCTCCTCCGCGCTCCCCTGTCCCGGGGGAGCCGCGGCGGCGTCCGGTGTTCGGGCACGGGCGGCCTCCTCTCCGGCTCGCTTCCCGTCGCAGGTGAGGCGCTGCCTCGCTCGGGGCGAGAGCGGCGGCGGCGGCGGCGTTTAGGGCGCGTGCCCCGCTCGCTCGCGGGCCGTCGTTCTCGGCGCCGAACGAAGGGGCTTTTCCGGCCGAAGCCGGCTGTGTGACGGCCGAGCGGCCCCGCGAGCCGCAGGGGTCCGTGAGCGTTGCGCGAGGCGCTGGTGCCGGCGTCGGTCCGGGGCCCGGCGGGTGCCGGCCGCGAGCAGCAAGCCGGCGGGGGTGGCAAGCGATGCGGAAAGCGCGAGGGAGAGCAAGAAAACGAGAGAGCCGCGCGGCGCGTCCCCGCCTCCGGGCTGTGGAACGGCGAGCGTGGGGGGGCGTCCCCCCGCCGCGTCGGGGCCGCCGCAGCCGTGTGCGCGCTTT
>NW_028154036.1:0-18000 GCF_964211835.1 Anser anser | reverse complement strand
GGCACCACTGGGGATGCAGTGTAGTGAATGCAGAGAGTGCACTGGCACCTTGGGGATGCAGTGCAGTGAGTCCAGAGAGTGCATTGGCACCACTGGGGATGCACTGCAGTGAGTCCAGAGAGTGCACTGGCACCACTGGGGATGCACTGCAGTGAGTCCATAGAGTGCACTGGCACCACTGGGGATGCACTGAAATGACTCCAGAGAGTGCACTGGCCCCACTGGGGATGCAGTGCAGTGAGTCCAGAGAGTGCACTGGCACCACTGGGGATGCAGCGCAATGACTACAGAGAGTGCACTGGCACCACTGGGGATGCAGTGCTGTGAGTCCAGAGAGTGCACTGGCACCACTGGGGATGCACTGCAGTGAGTCCAGAGAGTGCACTGGCACCACTGGGGATGCACTGCAGTGAGTCCAGAGAGTGCACTGGCACCACTGGGGATGCAGTGCAGTGAGTCCAGAGAGTGCACTGGCACCACAGGGAATGCAGTACAGTGACTCCAGTGAGTGCACTGGCACCACTGGGGATGGACTGCAGTGAGTCCAGAGAGTGCACTGGCACCACTGGGGATGCACTGCAGTGAGTGCAGAGAGTACACTGGCACCATTGGGGATGTACTGCAGTGAGTCCAGAGAGTGCAATGGCACCACTGGGGATGCAGTGCTGTGAGTCCAGAGAGTGCACTGGCACCACTGGGGATGCAGTACAGTGAGTCCACAGAGTGCACTGGCACCACTGGGGATGCACTGCAGAGACTCCAGAGAGTGCACTGGCACCACTGGGGAAGCACTGCAGTGACTCCAGAGAGTGCACTGGCCCCACTGGGGATGCAAAGCAGTGAGTCCAGAGAGTGCACTGGCACCACTGGGGATGCAGCGCAATGACTACAGAGAGTGCACTGGCACCACTGGGGATGCAGTACAGTGAGTCCAGAGAGTGCACTGGCACCACTGGGGATGCAGCGCAGTGAGTCCAGAGAGTGCACTGGCACCACTAGGGATGCAGTGCTGTAAGTCCAGAGAGTGCACTGGCACCACTGGGGATGCACTGCAGTGAGTCCAGAGAGTGCACTGGCACCACTGGGGATGCACTGCAGTGAGTCCAGAGAGTGCACTGGCACCACTGGGGATGCAGTGCGGTGAGTCCAGAGAGTGCACTGGCACCACTGGGTTTGCAGTGCAGTGAGTCCACAGAGCGCACTGGCACCACTGGGGATGCAGTGCAGTGACTCCAGAGAGTGCACTGGCACCACTGCTGATGCAGTGCAGTGAGTCCAGAGAGTGCACTGGCACCACTGGGGATGCACTGCAGTGACTCTAGAGAGTGCACTGGCACCACTGGGGATGCAGTGCAGTGAGTCCAGAGAGTGCACTGGCACCACTGGGGATGCACTGCAGTGAGTCCAGAGAGTGCACTGGATCCACTGGTGATGCAGTGCAGTGAGTCCAGAGAGTGCACTGGCACCACTGGGGATGCAGTGCAGTGAGTCCAGAGAGTGCACTGGCACCACTTGTGATGCACTACAGTGAGTCCACAGAGTGCACTGGCACCACTCTGGATGCAGTGCGGTGAGTCCAGAGAGTGCACTGGCACCACTGTGGATGCAGTACAGTGAGTCCACAGAGTGCACTGGCACCACTGGGGATGCACTGCAGTGACTCCAGAGAGTGCACTGGCACCACTGGAGATGCAGTGCTGTGAGTCCAGAGAGTGCACTGGCACCACTGGGGATGGACTGCAGTGAGTCCAGAGAGTGCACTGGCACCACTGGGGATGCAGTGCAGTGAGTCCAGAGAGTGCACTGGCACCACTGGGGATGCAGTACAGTGACTCCAGAGAGTGAACTGGCACCACTGGGGATGCAGTGCAGTGAGTCCAGAGAGTGCACTGGCACCACTGGGGATGCACTGCAGTGAGTGCAGAGAGTACACTGGCACCATTGGGGATGTACTGCAGTGAGTCCAGAGAGTGCACTGGCACCACTGGGGATGCAGTACAGTGAGTCCACAGAGTGCACTGGCACCACTGGGGATGCACTGCAGAGACTCCAGAGAGTGCACTGGCACCACTGGGGATGCACTGCAGTGAGTCCAGAGAGTGCACTGGCACCACTGGGGATGCAGTGCAGTGAGTCCAGAGAGTGCACTGTCAGCATGGGGATGCAGTACAGTGAGTCCAGATAGTGCACTGGCACCACTGGGGATGCAGTGCAGTGAGTCCAGAGAGTGCACTGGCACCACTGGGAATGCACTGGTGTGAGTCCAGAGAGTGCACTGGCACCACTGGGGATGCACTGCAGTGAGTCCAGAGAGTGCACTGGCACCACTGGGGATGCAGTGTAGTGAATGCAGAGAGTGCACTGGCACCTTGGGGATGCAGTGCAGTGAGTCCAGAGAGTGCATTGGCACCACTGGGGATGCACTGCAGTGAGTCCAGAGAGTGCACTGGCACCACTGGGGATGCACTGCAGTGAGTCCATAGAGTGCACTGGCACCACTGGGGATGCACTGAAATGACTCCAGAGAGTGCACTGGCCCCACTGGGGATGCAGTGCAGTGAGTCCAGAGAGTGCACTGGCACCACTGGGGATGCAGCGCAATGACTAGGGAGAGTGCACTAGCACCACTGGGGATGCACTGCAGTGAGTCCAGAGAGTGCACTGGCACCACTGGGGATGCACTGCAGTGAGTCCAGAGAGTGCACTGGCACCACTGGGGATGCAGTGCAGTGAGTCCAGAGAGTGCACTGGCACCACTGGGGATGCAGTACAGTGACTCCAGTGAGTGCACTGGCACCACTGGGGATGGACTGCAGTGAGTCCAGAGAGTGCACTGGCACCACTGGGGATGCACTGCAGTGAGTGCAGAGAGTACACTGGCACCATTGGGGATGTACTGCAGTGAGTCCAGAGAGTGCAATGGCACCACTGGGGATGCAGTGCTGTGAGTCCAGAGAGTGCACTGGCACCACTGGGGATGCAGTACAGTGAGTCCACAGAGTGCACTGGCACCACTGGGGATGCACTGCAGAGACTCCAGAGAGTGCACTGGCACCACTGGGGTTGCAGTGCAGTGAGTCCAGAGAGTGCACTGGCACCACTGGGGATGCAGTGCAGTGAGTCCAGAGAGTGCACTGGCACCACTGGGGATGCAGTGCAGTGAGTCCAGAGAGTGCACTGGCACCACTGGGGATGCAGTGCTGTGAGTCCAGAGAGTGCACTGGCACCACTGGGGATGCAGTGCAGTGAGTCCAGAGAGTGCACTGGCACCACTGTGGATGCAATGCAGTGAGTCCAGAGAGTGCACCGGCACCACTGGGGATGCAGCGCAATGACTACATAGAGTGCACTGGCACCACTGGGGATGCAGTGCAGTGAGTCCAGAGAGTGCACTGGCACCACTGGGGATGCAGTGCAGTGAGTCCAGAGAGTGCACTGGCACCACGGGGGATGCACTGCAGTGAGTCCAGAGAGTGCACTGGCACCACTGGGGATGCACTGCAGTGACTCTAGAGAGTGCACTGGCACCACTGGGGATGCAGTGCAGTGAGTCCAGAGAGTGCACTGGCACCACTGGGGATGCAGTGCAGTGAGTCCAGAGAGTGCACTGGCACCACTGGGGATGCACTGCAGTGAGTCCAGAGAGTGCACTGGATCAATTGGGGATGCAGTACAGTTAGTCCAGAGAGTGCACTGGCACCACTGGGGATGCACTGCAGTGAGTCCAGAGAGTGCACTGGCACCACTGGGGATGCAGTGCAGTGAGTCCAGAGAGTGCACTGGCACCACTGGGGATGCAGTACAGTGACTCCAGTGAGTGCACTGGCACCACTGGGGATGGACTGCAGGGAGTCCAGAGAGTGCACTGGCACCACTGGGGATGCACTGCAGTGAGTGCAGAGAGTACACTGGCACCATTGGGGATGTACTGCAGTGAGTCCAGAGAGTGCACTGGCACCACTGGGGATGCAGTGCTGTGAGTCCAGAGAGTGCACTGGCACCACTGGGGATGCAGTACAGTGAGTCCACAGAGTGCACTGGCACCACTGGGGATGCACTGCAGAGACTCCAGAGAGTGCACAGGCACCACTGGGGATGCAGTGCAGTGAGTCCACAGAGTGCACTGGCACCACTGGGGATGCAGTGCAGTGAGTCCAGAGAGTGCACTGGCACCACTGGGGATGCACTGCTGTGAGTCCAGAGAGTGCACTGGCACCACTGGGGATGCACTGCTGTGAGTCCAGAGAGTGCACTGGCACCACTGGGGATGCACTGCAGTGAGTCCAGAGAGTGCACTGGCACCACTGGGGATTCAATGCAGTGAGTCCAGAGAGTGCACTGGCACCACTGGGGATGCAGCGCAATGACTACATAGAGTGCACTGGCACCACTGGGGATGCAGTGCAGTGAGTCCAGAGAGTGCACTGGCACCACTGGGGATGCAGTGCAGTGAGTCCAGAGAGTGCACTGGCACCACGGCGGATGCACTGCAGTGAGTCCAGAGAGTGCACTGGCACCACTGGGGATGCACTGCAGTGACTCTAGAGAGTGCACTGGCACCACTGGGGATGCACTGCAGTGAGTCCAGAGAGTGCACTGGCACCACTGGGGATGCACTGCAGTGAGTCCAGAGAGTGCACTGGCACCACTGGTGATGCAGTGCAGTGAGTCCAGAGAGTGCACTGGCACCACTGGGGATGCAGTCCAGTGAGTCCAGAGAGAGCACTGGCACCACTGGGGATGCAGTGCAGTGAGTCCAGAGAGTGCACTGGCACCACTGGGGATGCAGTGCAGTGAGTCCAGAGAGTGCACTGGATCAATTGGGGATGCAGTACAGTTAGTCCAGAGAGTGCACTGGCACCACTGGGAATGCAGTACAGTGACTCCAGAGAGTGCACTGGCACCACTATGGATGCAGTGCGGTGAGTCCAGAGAGTGCACTGGCACCACTGGGGATGCAGTACAGTGAGTCCACAGAGTGCACTGGCACCACTGGGGATGCAGTGCAGTGACTCCAGAGAGTGCACTGGCACCACTGGTGATGCAGTGCAGTGAGTCCAGAGAGTGCACTGGCAGCACTGGGGATGCAGTGCAGTGACTCCAGAGAGTGCACTGGCACCACTGGGGATGCAGTGCAGTGAGTCCAGAGAGTGCACTGGATCAATTGGGGATGCAGTTCAGTTAGTCCAGAGAGTGCACTGGCACCACTGGGGATGCACTGCAGTGAGTCCAGAGAGTGCACTGGCACCACTGGGGATGCAGTACAGTGACTCCAGAGAGTGAACTGGCACCACTGGGGATGCACTGCTGTGAGTCCAGAGAGTGCACTGGCACCACTGGGGATGCACTGCAGTGAGTGCAGAGAGTACACTGGCACCATTGGGGATGTACTCCAGTGAGTCCAGAGAGTGCACTGGCACCACTGGGGATGCAGTGCAGTGAGTCCAGAGAGTGCACTGGCACCACTGGGGATGCAGTACAGTGAGTCCACAGAGTGCACTGGCACCACTGGGGATGCACTGCAGAGACTCCAGAGAGTGCACTGGCACCACTGGGGATGCACTGCAGTGACTCTAGAGAGTGCACCGGCACCACTGGGGATGCAGTGCAGTGAGTCCAGAGAGTGCACTGGCGCCACTGGGGAAGCACTGCAGTGACTCCAGAGAGTGCACTGGCACCACTGGGGATGCACTGCAGTGACTCCAGAGAGTGCACTGGCACCACTGGGGATGCAGCGCAATGACTACAGAGAGTGCACTGGCACCACTGGGGATGCAGTACAGTGAGTCCAGAGAGTGCACTGTCACCACTGGGGATGCAGCGCAGTGAGTCCAGAGAGTGCACTGGCACCACTGGGGATGCAGTGCTGTAAGTCCAGAGAGTGCACTGGCACCACTGGGGATGCAGTGCAGTGAGTCCAGAGAGTGCACTGGCACCACTGGGGATGCACTGCAGTGAGTCCAGAGAGTGCACTGGCACCACTGGGAATGCAGTGCGGTGAGTCCAGAGAGTGCACTGGCACCACTGGGGATGCAGTGCAGTGAGTCCACAGAGCGCACTGGCACCACTGGGGATGCAGTGCAGTTACTCCAGAGAGTGCACTGGCACCACTGGTGATGCAGTGCAGTGAGTCCAGAGAGTGCACTGGCACCACTGGGGATGCAGTGCAGTGAGTCCAGAGAGGGCACTGGCACCACTGGGGATGCACTGCAGTGAGTCCAGAGTGTGCACTGGATCCACTGGTGATGCAGTGCAGTGAGTCCAGAGAGTGCACTGGCACCACTGGGGATGCAGTGCAGTGAGTCCAGAGAGAGCACTGGCACCACTGGGGATGCAGTGCAGTGAGTCCAGAGAGTGCACTGGCACCACTGGGGATGCACTGCAGTGAGTCCAGAGAGTGCACTGGCACCACTCTGGATGCAGTGCGGTGAGTCCAGAGAGTGCACTGGCACCACTGTGGATGCCGTACAGTGAGTCCACATAGTGCACTGGCACCACTGGGGATGCACTGCAGTGACTCCAGAGAGTGCACTGGCACCACTGGGGATGCAGTGCTGTGAGTCCAGAGAGTGCACTGGCAACACTGGGGATGGACTGCAGTGAGTCCAGAGAGTGCACTGGCACCACTGGACATGCAGTGCAGTGAGTCCAGAGAGTGCACTGGCACCACTGGGGATGCAGTACAGTGACTCCAGAGAGTGAACTGGCACCACTGGGGATGCACTGCAGTGAGTCCAGAGAGTGCACTGGCACCACTGGGGATGCACTGCAGTGAGTGCAGAGAGTACACTGGCACCATTGGGGATGTACTGCAGTGAGTCCAGAGAGTGCACTGGCACCTTGGGGATGCAGTACAGTGAGTCCACAGAGTGCACTGGCACCACTGGGGATGCACTGCAGAGACTCCAGAGAGTGCACTGGCACCACTGGGAATGCACTGCTGTGAGTCCAGAGAGTACACTGGCACCACTGGGGATGCAGTGTAGTGAATGCAGAGAGTGCACTGGCACCTTGGGGATGCAGTGCAGTGAGTCCAGAGAGTGCATTGGCACCACTGGGGATGCACTGCAGTGAGTCCAGAGAGTGCACTGGCACCACTGGGGATGCACTGCAGTGAGTCCATAGAGTGCACTGGCACCACTGGGGATGCACTGAAATGACTCCAGAGAGTGCACTGGCCCCACTGGGGATGCAGTGCAGTGAGTCCAGAGAGTGCACTGGCACCACTGGGGATGCAGCGCAATGACTACAGAGAATGCACTGGCACCACTGGGGATGCAGTGCTGTGAGTCCAGAGAGTGCACTGGCACCACTGGGGATGCAGTGCAGTGAGTCCAGAGAGTGCACTGGCACCACTGGGGATGCACTGCAGTGAGTCCAGAGAGTGCACTGGCACCACTGGGGATGCAGTGCAGTGAGTCCAGAGAGTGCACTGGCACCACTGGGGATGCAGTGCAGTGAGTCCAGAGAGTGCACTGGCACCACTGGGGATGCTGTACAGTGACTCCAGTGAGTGCACTGGCACCACTGGGGATGGACTGCAGTGAGTCCAGAGAGTGCACTAGCACCACTGGGGATGCACTGCAGTGAGTGCAGAGAGTACACTGGCACCATTGGGGATGTACTGCAGTGAGTCCAGAGAGTGCAATGGCACCACTGGGGATGCAGTGCTGTGAGTCCAGAGAGTGCACTGGCACCACTGGGGATGCAGTACAGTGAGTCCACAGAGTGCACTGGCACCACTGGGGATGCACTGCAGAGACTCCAGAGAGTGCACAGGCACCACTGGGGATGCAGTGCAATGAGTCCAGAGAGTGCACTGGCACCACTGGGGATGCAGTGCAGTGAGTCCAGAGAGTGCACTGGCACCACTGGGGATGCACTGCTGTGAGTCTAGAGAGTGCACTGGCACCACTGGGGATGCAGTGCAGTGACTCTAGAGAGTGCACTGGCACCACTGGGGATGCAGTGCAGTGAGTCCAGAGAGTGCACTGGCACCACTGGGGATGCACTGCAGTGAGTCCAGAGAGTGCACTGGCACCACTGGGGATGCAGTGCAGTGACTCCAGAGAGTGCACTGGCACCACGGGGGATGCACTGCAGTGAGTCCAGAGAGTGCACTGGAACCACTGGGGATGCACTGCAGTGACTCTAGAGAGTGCACTGGCACCACTGGGGATGCAGTGCAGTGAGTCCAGAGAGTGCACTGGCACCACTGGGGATGCACTGCAGTGAGTCCAGAGAGTGCACTGGCACCACTGGTGATGCACTGCAGTGAGTCCAGAGAGTGCACTGGCACCACTGGGGATGCAGTGCAGTGAGTCCAGAGAGAGCACTGGTACCACTGGTGAAGCAGCGCAATGACTACAGAGAGTGCACTGGCACCACTGGGGATGCACTGCAGTGAGTCCAGAGAGTGCACTGGATCAATTGGGGATGCAGTACAGTTAGTCCAGAGAGTGCACTGGCCCCACTGGGAATGCAGTGCAGTGAGTCCAGAGAGTGCACTGGCACCACTCTGGATGCAGTGCGGTGAGTCCAGAGAGTGCACTGGCACCACTGTGGATGCAGTACAGTGAGTCCGCAGAGTGCACTGGCACCACTGGGGATGCACTGCAGTGACTCCAGAGAGTGCACTGGCACCACTGGTGATGCAGTGCAGTGAGTCCAGAGAGTGCACTGGCAGCACTGGGGATGCACTGCAGTGAGTCCAGAGAGTGCACTGGCACCACTGGGGATGCAGTGCAGTGAGTCCAGAGAGTGCACTGGATCAATTGGGGATGCAGTTCAGTTAGTCCAGAGAGTGCACTGGCACCACTGGGGATGCACTGCAGTGAGTCCAGAGAGTGCACTGGCACCACTGGGGATGCAGTACAGTGACTCCAGAGAGTGAACTGGCACCACTGGGGATGCACTGCAGTGAGTCCAGAGAGTGCACTGGCACCACTGGGGATGCACTGCAGTGAGTGCAGAGAGTACACTGGCACCATTGGGGATGTACTGCAGTGAGTCCAGAGAGTGCACTGGCACCACTGGGGATGCAGTACAGTGAGTCCACAAAGTGCACTGGCACCACTGGGGATGCACTGCAGAGCCTCCAGAGAGTGCACTGGCACCACTGGGGATGCAGTGCAGTGAGTCCAGAGAGTGCACTGTCACCACTGGGGATGCAGTGCAGTGAGTCCAGATAGTGCACTGTCACCACTGGGGATGCAGTGCAGTGAGTCCAGAGAGTGCACTGGCACCACTGGGAATGCACTGCTGTGAGTCCAGAGAGTGCACTGGCACCACTGGGGATGCACTGCAGTGAGTCCAGAGAGTGCACTGACACCACTGGGGATGCAGTGTAGTGAGTGCAGAGAGTGCACTGGCACCTTGGGGATGCAGTGCAGTGAGTCCAGAGAGTGCATTGGCACCACTGGGGATGCACTGCAGTGAGTCCAGAGAGTGCACTGGCACCACTGGGGATGCACTGCAGTGAGTCCATAGAGTGCACTGGCACCACTGGGGATGCACTGAAATGACTCCAGAGAGTGCACTGGCCCCACTGGGGATGCAGTGCAGTGAGTCCAGAGAGTGCACTGGTACCACTGGTGATGCAGCGCAATGACTACAGAGAGTGCACTGGCACCACTGTGGATGCAGTGCGGTGAGTCCAGAGAGTGCACTGGCGCCACTGGGGATGCAGTACAGTGAGTCCACAGAGTGCACTGGCAGCACTGGGGATGCACTGCAGTGACTCCAGAGAGTGCACTGGCACCACTGGGGATGCAGGGCAGTGAGTCCAGAGAGTGCACTGGATCAATTGGGGATGCAGTTCAGTTAGTCCAGAGAGTGCACTGGCACCACTGGGGATGCAGTGCAGTGAGTCCAGAGAGTGCACTGGCACCACTGGGGATGCAGTACAGTGACTCCAGAGAGTGAACTGGCAGCACTGGGGATGCACTGCAGTGAGTCCAGAGAGTGCACTGGCACCACTGGGGATGCACTGCAGTGAGTCCAGAGAGTGCACTGGCACCACTGGGGATGCAGTGCGGTGAGTCCAGAGAGTGCACTGGCACCACTGGTGATGCTGTGCAGTGAGTCGAGAGAGTGTACTGGCACCACTGGGGATGCACTGCAGTGACTCTAGAGAGTGCACTGGCACCACTGGGGATGCAGTACAGTGAGTCCAGAGAGTGCACTGGCACCACTGGGGATGCACTGCAGTGAGTCTAGAGAGTGCACTGGATCCACTGGTGATGCAGTGCAGTGAGTCCAGAGAGTGCACTGGCACCACTGGGGATGCATTGCAGTGAGTCCAGAGAGAGCACTGGCACCACTGGGGATGCAGTACAGTGACTACAGAGAGTGAACTGGCACCACTGGGGATGCAGTGCAGTGAGTCCAGAGAGTGCACTGGCACCACTGGGGATGCACTGCAGTGAGTGCAGAGAGTACACTGACACCATTGGGGATGTACTGCAGTGAGTCCAGAGAGTGCACTGGCACCACTGGGGATGAAGTACAGTGAGTCCAGAGAGTGCACTGGCACCACTGGGGATGCACTGCAGAGACTCCAGAGAGTGCACTGGCACCACTGGGGATGCAGTGCAGAGAGTCCAGAGAGTGCACTGGCACCACTGGGGATCCACTGCAGTGAGTCCAGAGAGTGCACTGGCACCACTGAGAATGCACTGCTGTGAGTCCAGAGAGTGCACTGGCACCACTGGGGATGCACTGCAGTGAGTCCAGAGGGTGCACTGGCACCACTGGGGATGCAGTGTAGTGAGTGAAGAGAGTGCACTGGCACCTTGGGAATGCAGTGCAGTGAGTCCAGAGAGTGCATTGGCACCACTGGGGATGCACTGCAGTGAGTCCAGAGAGTGCACTGGCACCACTGGGGATGCACTGCAGTGAGTCCATAGAGTGCACTGGCACCACTGGGGATGCACTGAAATGACTCCAGAGAGTGCACTGGCCCCACTGGGGATGCAGTGCAGTGAGTCCAGAGAGTGCACTGGCACCACTGGGGATGCAGCGCAATGACTACAGAGAGTGCACTGGCACCACTGGGGATGCAGTGCTGTGAGTCCAGAGAGTGCACTGGCACCACTGGGGATGCAGTGCAGTGAGTCCAGAGAGTGCACTGGCACCACTGGGGATGCAGTGCAGTGAGTCCAGAGAGTGCACTGGCACCACTCTGGATGCAGTGCAGTGAGTCCAGAGAGTGCACTGGCGCCACTGTGGGTGCAGTACAGTGAGTCCACAGAGTGCACTGGCACCACTGGGGATGCACTGCAGTGAGTCCAGAGAGTGCACTGGCACCACTGGGGATGCAGTGCAGTGAGTCCAGAGAGTGCACTGGATCAATTGGGGATGCAGTTCAGTTAGTCCAGAGAGTGCACTGGCACCTCTGGGGATGCAGTGCAGTGAGTGCAGAGAGTGCACTGGCACCACTGGGGATGCACTGCAGTGAGTCCAGAGAGTGCACTGGCACCACTAGGGATGCACTGTAGTGAGTGCGGAGAGTACTCTGGCACCATTGGGGATGTACTGCAGTGAGTCCAGAGAGTGCACTGGCACCACTGTGGATGCAGTGCAGTGAGTCCAGAGAGTGCACTAACACCACTGGGGATGCAGTACAGTGAGTCCACAGAGTGCACTGTCACCACTGGGGATGCAGTGCAGTGAGTCCAGAGAGTGCACTGGCCCCACTGGGGATGCACTGCAGTGACTCTAGAGAGTGCACCGGCACCACTGGGGATGCAGTGCAGTGAGTCCAGAGAGTGCACTGGCACCACTGGGGAAGCACTGCAGTGACTCCAGAGAGTGCACTGGCACCACTGGGGATGCAGTGCAGTGAGTCCAGAGAGTGCACTGGCACCACTGGGGATGCAGCGCAATGACTACAGAGAGTGCACTGGCACCACTGGGGATGCAGTACAGTGAGTCCAGAGAGTGCACTGGCACCACTGGGGATGCAGCGCAGTGAGTCCAGAGAGTGCACTGGCACCACTGGGGATGCAGTGCTGTAAGTCCAGAGAGTGCACTGGCACCACTGGGGATGCACTGCAGTGAGTCCAGAGAGTGCACTGGCACCACTGGGGATGCACTGCAGTGAGTCCAGAGAGTGCACTGGCACCACTGGGGATGCAGTGCGGTGAGTCCAGAGAGTGCACTGGCCCCACTGGTGATGCAGTGCAGTGAGTCCACAGAGTGCACTGGCACCACTGGGGATGCAGTGCAGTGACTCCAGAGAGTGCACTGGCACCACTGGTGATGCAGTGCAGTGAGTCCAGAGAGTGCACTGGCACCACTGGGGATGCACTGCAGTGACTCTAGAGAGTGCACTGGCAACACTGGGGATGCAGTGCAGTGAGTCCAGAGAGTGCACTGGCACCACTGGGGATGCACTGCAGTGAGTCCAGAGAGTGCACTGGATCCACTGGTGATGCAGTGCAGTGAGTCCAGAGAGTGCACTGGCACCACTGGGGATGCAGTGCAGTGAGTACAGAGAGAGCACTGGCACCACTGGGGATGCAGTGCAGTGAGTGCAGAGAGTGCACTGGCACCACGGGGGATGCACTGCAGTGAGTCCAGAGAGTGCACTGGCACCACAGGGGATGCACTGCAGTGACTCAAGAGAGTGCACTGGCACCTTGGGGATGCAGTGCAGTGAGTCCAGAGAGTGCATTGGCACCACTGGGGATGCACTGCAGTGAGTCCAGAGAGTGCACTGGCACCACTGGGGATGCACTGCAGTGAGTCCAGAGAGTGCACTGGCACCACTGGGGATGCACTGAAATGACTCCAGAGAGTGCACTGGCCCCACTGGGGATGCACTGCAGTGAGTCCAGAGAGTGCACTGGCACCACTGGGGATGCAGTGCAGTGAGTACACAGAGTGCACTGGCACCACTGGGGATGCAGTGCTGTGAGTCCAGAGAGTGCACTGGCACCACTGGGGATGCAGTGCAGTGAGTCCAGAGAGTGCACTGGCACCACTGGGGATGCACTGCAGTGAGTCCAGAGAGTGCACTGGCACCACTGGGGATGCAGTGCAGTGAGTCCAGAGAGTGCACTGGCACCACTGGGGATGCACTGCTGTGAGTCCAGAGAGTGCACTGGCACCACTGGGGATGCAGTGCTGTGAGTCCAGAGAGTGCACTGGCACCACTGGGGATGCAGCGCAATGACTACATAGAGTGCACTGGCACCACTGGGGATGCAGTGCAGTGAGTCCAGAGAGTGCACTGGCACCACTGGGGATGCACTGCAGTGAGTCCAGAGAGTGCACTGGCACCACGGGGGATGCACTGCAGTGAGTCCAGAGAGTGCACTGGCACCACTGGGGATGCACTGCAGTGACTCTAGAGAGTGCACTGGCACCACTGGGGATGCAGTGCAGTGAGTCCAGAGAGTGCACTGGCACCACTGGGGATGCAGTGCAGTGAGTCCAGAGAGTGCACTGGCACCACTGGGGATGCAGTGCAGTGAGTCCAGAGAGTGCACTGGAACCACTGGGGATGCAGTGCAGTGAGTCCAGAGAGAGCACTGGCACCACTGGGGATGCAGTGCAGTGAGTCCAGAGAGTGCACTGGCACCACTGGGGATGCACTGCAGTGAGTCCAGAGAGTGCACTGGATCAATTGGGGGTGCAGTACAGTTAGTCCAGAGAGTGCACTGGCACCACTGGGAATGCAGTGCAGTGAGTCCAGAGAGTGCACTGGCACCACTCTGGATGCAGTGCGGTGAGTCCAGAGAGTGCACTGGCACCACTGTGGATGCAGTACAGTGAGTCCACAGAGTGCACTGGCACCACTGGGGATGCACTGCAGTGACTCCAGAGAGTGCACTGGCACCACTGGTGATGCAGTGCAGTGAGTCCAGAGAGTGCACTGGCAGCACTGGGGATGCACTGCAGTGACTCCAGAGAGTGCACTGGCACCACTGGGGATGCAGTGCAGTGAGTCCAGAGAGTGCACTGGATCAATTGGGGATGCAGTTCAGTTAGTCCAGAGAGTGCACTGGCACCACTGGGGATGCAGTACAGTGACTCCAGAGAGTGAACTGGCACCACTGGGGATGCACTGCAGTGAGTCCAGAGAGTGCAATGGCACCACTGGGGATGCACTGCAGTGAGTGCAGAGAGTACACTGGCACCATTGGGGATGTACTGCAGTGAGTCCAGAGAGTGCACTGGCACCACTGGGGATGCAGTACAGTGAGTCCACAGAGTGCACTGGCACCACTGGGGATGCAGTGCAGTGAGTCCAGATAGTGCACTGGCACCACTGGGGATGCAGTGCAGTGAGTCCAGAGAGTGCACTGGCACCACTGGGAATGCACTGCTGTGAGTCCAGAGAGTGCACTGGCACCACTGGGGATGCACTGCAGTGAGTCCAGAGAGTGCACTGACACCACTGGGGATGCAGTGTAGTGAGTGCAGAGAGTGCACTGGCACCTTGGGGATGCAGTGCAGTGAGTCCAGAGAGTGCACTGGCACCACTGGGGATGCAGTGCAGTGAGTCCAGAGAGTGCACTGGCACCACTGGGGATGCACTGCAGTGAGTCCAGAGAGTGCACTGGCACCACTGGGGATGCACTGAAATGACTCCAGAGAGTGCACTGGCCCCACTGGGGATGCAGTGCAGTGAGTCCAGAGAGTGCACTGGTACCACTGGTGATGCAGCGCAATGACTACAGAGAGTGCACTGGCACCACTGGGGATGCAGTGCGGTGAGTCCAGAGAGTGCACTGGCGCCACTGTGGATGCAGTACAGTGAGTCCACAGAGTGTACTGGCAGCACTGGGGATGCACTGCAGTGAGTCCAGAGAGTGCACTGGCACCACTGGGGATGCAGGGCAGTGAGTCCAGAGAGTGCACTGGATCAATTGGGGATGCAGTTCAGTTAGTCCAGAGAGTGCACTGGCACCACTGGGGATGCAGTGCAGTGAGTCCAGAGAGTGCACTGGCACCACTGGGGATGCAGTACAGTGACTCCAGAGAGTGAACTGGCACCACTGGGGATGCACTGCAGTGAGTCCAGAGAGTGCACTGGCACCACTGGGGATGCAGTGCGGTGAGTCCAGAGAGTGCACTGGCACCACTGGTGATGCAGTGCAGTGAGTCCAGAGAGTGTACTGGCACCACTGGGGATGCACTGCAGTGACTCTAGAGAGTGAACTGGCACCACTGGGGATGCAGTACAGTGAGTCCAGAGAGTGCACTGGCACCACTGGGGATGCACTGCAGTGAGTCTAGAGAGTGCACTGGATCCACTGGTGATGCAGTGCAGTGAGTCCAGAGAGTGCACTGGCACCACTGGGGATGCATTGCAGTGAGTCCAGAGAGAGCACTGGCACCACTGGGGATGCACTGCAGTGAGTCCAGAGAGTGCACTGGCACCACTCTGGATGCAGTGCGGTGAGTCCAGAGAGTGCACTGGCACCACTGGTGATGCAGTGCAGTGACTCCAGAGAGTGCACTGGCACCACTGGGGATGCACTGCAGTGACTCCAGAGAGTGCACTGGCACCACTGGGGATGCAGTGCAGTGAGTCCAGAGAGTGAACTGGCAATACTGGGGATGCAGTACAGTGACTACAGAGAGTGAACTGGCACCACTGGGGATGCACTGCAGTGAGTCCAGAGAGTGCACTGTCACCACTGGGGATGCACTGCAGTGAGTGCAGAGAGTACACTGGCACCATTGGGGATGTACTGCAGTGAGTCCAGAGAGTGCACTGGCCCCACTGGGGATGCAGTACAGTGAGTCCACAGAGTGCACTGGCACCACTGTGGATGCACTGCAGAGACTCCAGAGAGTGCACTGGCACCACTGGGGATGCAGTGCAGTGAGTCCAGAGAGTGCACTGGTACCACTGGGGATGCACTGCAGTGAGTCCAGAGAGTGCACTGGCACCACTGGGGATGCAGTGCAGTGAGTCCAGAGAGTGCACTGTCAGCACTGAGGATGCAGTGCAGTGAGTCCAGAGAGTGCACTGGCACCACTGGGGATGCAGTGCAGTGAGTCCAGAGAGTGCACTGGCACCACTGAGAATGCACTGCTGTGAGTCCAGAGAGTGCACTGGCACCACTGGGGATGCACTGCAGTGAGTCCAGAGAGTGCACTGGCACCTTGGGGATGCAGTGCAGTGAGTCCAGAGAGTGCATTGGCACCACTGGGGATGCACTGCAGTGAGTCCATAGAGTGCACTGGCACGACTGGGGACGCACTGAAATGACTCCAGAGAGTGCACTGGCCCCACTGGGGATGCAGTGCGGTGAGTCCAGAGAGTGCACTGGCGCCACTGGGGATGCAGTACAGTGAGTCCACAGAGTGCACTGGCACCACTGGGGATGCACTGCAGTGAGTCCAGAGAGTGCACTGGCACCACTGGGGATGCACTGCAGTGAGTGCAGAGAGTACACTGGCACCATTGGGGATGTACTGCAGTGAGTCCAGTGAGTGCACTGGCACCACTGGGGATGCAGTACAGTGAGTCCACAGAGTGCACTGGCACCACTGGGGATGCACTGCAGAGACTGCAGAGAGTGCACTGGCACCACTGGGGATGCAGTGCAGTGAGTCCAGAGAGTGCACTGGCACCACTGGGGATGCAGTGCAGTGAGTCCAGATAGTGCACTGGCACCACTGGGGATGCAGTGCAGTGAGTCCAGAGAGTGCACTGGCACCACTGGGAATGCACTGCTGTGAGTCCAGAGAGTGCACTGGCACCACTGGGGATGCAGGGCAGTGAGTCCAGAGAGTGCACTGGATCAATTGGGGATGCAGTTCAGTTAGTCCAGAGAGTGCACTGGCACCACTGGGGATGCAGTGCAGTGAGTCCAGAGAGTGCATTGGCACCACGGGGGATGCACTGCAGTGAGTCCAGAGAGTGCACTGGCACCACTGGGGATGCACTGCAGTGAGTCCATAGAGTGCACTGGCACCACTGGGGATGCACTGAAATGACTCCAGAGAGTGCACTGGCCCCACTGGGGATGCAGTGCAGTGAGTCGAGAGAGTGCACTGGTACCACTGGTGATGCAGCGCAATGACTACAGAGAGTGCACTGGCACCACTGGGGATGCAGTGCGGTGAGTCCAGAGAGTGCACTGGCGCCACTGTGGATGCAGTACAGTGAGTCCACAGAGTGCACTGGCAGCACTGGGGATGCACTGCAGTGACTCCAGAGAGTGCACTGGCACCACTGGGGATGCAGGGCAGTGAGTCCAGAGAGTGCACTGGATCAATTGGGGATGCAGTTCACTTAGTCCAGAGAGTGCACTGGCACCACTGGGGATGCAGTGCAGTGAGTCCAGAGAGTGCACTGGCACCACTGGGGATGCAGTACAGTGACTACAGAGAGTGAACTGGCACCACTGGGGATGCACTGCAGTGAGTCCAGAGAGTGCACTGTCACCACTGGGGATGCACTGCAGTGAGTGCAGAGAGTACACTGGCACCATTGGGGATGTACTGCAGTGAGTCCAGAGAGTGCACTGGCACCACTGGGGATGCAGTGCGGTGAGTCCAGAGAGTGCACTGGCACCACTGGGGATGCAGTGCGGTGAGTCCAGAGAGTGCACTGGCACCACTGGTGATGCAGTGCAGTGAGTCCAGAGAGTGTACTGGCACCACTGGGGATGCACTGCAGTGACTCTAGAGAGTGCACTGGCACCACTGGGGATGCACTGCAGTGAGTCTAGAGAGTGCACTGGATCCACTGGTGATGCAGTGCAGTGAGTCCAGAGAGTGCACTGGCACCACTGGGGATGCATTGCAGTGAGTCCAGAGAGAGCACTGGCACCACTGGGGATGCAGTGCAGTGAGTCCAGAGAGTGCACTGCCACCACTCTGGATGCAGTGCGGTGAGTCCAGAGAGTGCACTGGCACCACTGGGGATGCAGTGCAGTGAGTCCAGAGAGTGCACTGGCACCACTGGGGATGCACTGCAGTGACTCCAGAGAGTGCACTGGCACCACTGGGGATGCAGTGCAGTGAGTCCAGAGA
>NW_028154037.1:0-1000 GCF_964211835.1 Anser anser | reverse complement strand
GTGAATAAATATGGATAAATCGGGACAAAAACGGGGAAAAAAAAATAAAGGTGGGAGGGCTGGGGCGAGTGGTCGCGCTGGCTGTCACGGTCGCCTTGCCTTGTCCCTGGGGGGGGCGCACGGGGGGGACACGGGTGGAAGGAAGACCTCTGCCGCGAGGCTTCCCCTGCCCCCCACGAGTGTGATTTTGGGGGTGCGAAGGCTCGGTTGGGGCGCGGAGACCTCCCCAGCATCACCGCCGTGCGCACGCCTCGGGGGTGCGCGGGGGACACCCAAAAACTTTGTGTTCCCCCCGCCCCCCTCCCGGTTTTAACGAAGCTGGGTTGTAACGAGGGTGCCAAGGCCCCGACGAGGTGGGAACCGGTCCGAGCAGCGCCGTCTGTCCGTCTTCCCGTCCCTTCCGCCCTGCCTGCCCTCCCTGGGGAGTGAGGACGTGTAATGGGGGCTTGGGGGGGCGCGTCCGGGGTAAAAGGGGTGAGATCCGCGGCTGTGATTTATTTGAGTGTCAGCGTGGTCGGCGGCGGAGCGCCCGAAATAATAATATTTTAAAAAGCAGCCAAAATCTGCTTGCGCCTCCTCTTACGACAGGTTTTGGGGTCCCCTTCAGCACCTCGGGGTGCAGGTGGGTTTTTTTCGTCGCTTCTACTCACGTCTTGCCGTCTCCCCGAGCGCGACCGCCGTCCAGAGAGCACCCCGGTGCCTTTAGCAAAAGTACCTTTATCTGTCCTGTCACGCCACGGGTTGGGGGGGGGGGGCGGAATCTTTTGTACCTCGGTTTTATGACCCGGGAGGTGATGGAAAGAAGTTTTCTTGATTTTGGTACTGGCAACAGGCGTTGGAGGAGCGCCGAGAAAGGAAAAAAAAAAAAATAAAATAAAAATTAAAAAGAGAGAGAGAGAAGGAAAAAAATAAAAAGAGAGAAAAAAATAAAAAGAGAGAAAAAAATAAAAAGAGAGAAACAATAGAAAACAAAAGGAAAAAAATAGAGAGAGAAAAAGAG
>NW_028154038.1:17500-98447 GCF_964211835.1 Anser anser | reverse complement strand
AGAGTCCTGTTGAGTGTGGGGTTGCGTAAAGGCTCCCCCAGGGAGTTCAGGTGTACCCAAAGGCTTCCGCTGAGAGCACTTTTTGATGGCAGAAAGTGGCACCGTACGTGTTTTTTCGGGTCTAACTCGGGTTCAGCTTCTTGTTGCGGTTAGGGTTATGTTTAGGGTTGTTAGGAAAGAGTGAAGACGCAGAGTCCTGTTGAGTGTGGGGTTGCGTAAAGGCTCCCCCAGGGAGTTCAGGTGTACCCAAAGGCTTCCGCTGAGAGCACTTTTGGATGGCAGAAAGTGGCACCGTACGTGTTTTTTCGGGTCTAACTCGGGTTGAGCTTCTTGTTGCGGTTAGGGTTATGTTTAGGGTTGTTAGGAAAGAGTGAAGACGCAGAGTCCTGTTGAGTGTGGGGTTGCATAAAGGCTCCCCCAGGGAGTTCAGGTGTACCCAAAGGCTTCCGCTGAGAGCACTTTTTGATGGCAGAAAGTGGCACCGTACGTGTTTTTTCGGGTCTAACTCGGGTTCAGCTTCTTGTTGCGGTTAGGGTTATGTTTAGGGTTGTTAGGAAAGAGTGAAGACGCAGAGTCCTGTTGAGTGTGGGGTTGCGTAAAGGCTCCCCCAGGGAGTTCAGGTGTACCCAAAGGCTTCCGCTGAGAGCACTTTTTGATGGCAGAAAGTGGCACCGTACGTGTTTTTTCGGGTCTAACTCGGGTTCAGCTTCTTGTTGCGGTTAGGGTTATGTTTAGGGTTGTTAGGAAAGAGTGAAGACGCAGAGTCCTGTTGAGTGTGGGGTTGCGTAAAGGCTCCCCCAGGGAGTTCAGGTGTACCCAAAGGCTTCCGCTGAGAGCACTTTTTGATGGCAGAAAGTGGCACCGTACGTGTTTTTTCGGGTCTAACTCGGGTTGAGCTTCTTGTTGCGGTTAGGGTTATGTTTAGGGTTGTTAGGAAAGAGTGAAGACGCAGAGTCCTGTTGAGTGTGGGGTTGCGTAAAGGCTCCCCCAGGGAGTTCAGGTGTACCCAAAGGCTTCCGCTGAGAGCACTTTTGGATGGCAGAAAGTGGCACCGTACGTGTTTTTTCGGGTCTAACTCGGGTTCAGCTTCTTGTTGCGGTTAGGGTTATGTTTAGGGTTGTTAGGAAAGAGTGAAGACGCAGAGTCCTGTTGAGTGTGGGGTTGCGTAAAGGCTCCCCCAGGGAGTTCAGGTGTACCCAAAGGCTTCCGCTGAGAGCACTTTTGGATGGCAGAAAGTGGCACCGTACGTGTTTTTTCGGGTCTAACTCGGGTTGAGCTTCTTGTTGCGGTTAGGGTTATGTTTAGGGTTGTTAGGAAAGAGTGAAGACGCAGAGTCCTGTTGAGTGTGGGGTTGCGTAAAGGCTCCCCCAGGGAGTTCAGGTGTACCCAAAGGCTTCCGCCTGAGAGCACTTTTGATGGCAGAAAGTGGCACCGTACGTGTTTTTTCGGGTCTAACTCGGGTTCAGCTTCTTGTTGCGGTTAGGGTTATGTTTAGGGTTGTTAGGAAAGAGTGAAGACGCAGAGTCCTGTTGAGTGTGGGGTTGCGTAAAGGCTCCCCCAGGGAGTTCAGGTGTACCCAAAGGCTTCCGCTGAGAGCACTTTTTGATGGCAGAAAGTGGCACCGTACGTGTTTTTTCGGGTCTAACTCGGGTTGAGCTTCTTGTTGCGGTTAGGGTTATGTTTAGGGTTGTTAGGAAAGAGTGAAGACGCAGAGTCCTGTTGAGTGTGGGGTTGCGTAAAGGCTCCCCCAGGGAGTTCAGGTGTACCCAAAGGCTTCCGCTGAGAGCACCTTTTGATGGCAGAAAGTGGCACCGTACGTGTTTTTTCGGGTCTAACTCGGGTTCAGCTTCTTGTTGCGGTTAAGGGTTATGTTTAGGGTTGTTAGGAAAGAGTGAAGACGCAGAGTCCTGTTGAGTGTGGGGTTGCGTAAAGGCTCCCCCAGGGAGTTCAGGTGTACCCAAAGGCTTCCGCTGAGAGCACTTTTTGATGGCAGAAAGTGGCACCGTACGTGTTTTTTCGGGTCTAACTCGGGTTGAGCTTCTTGTTGCGGTTAGGGTTATGTTTAGGGTTGTTAGGAAAGAGTGAAGACGCAGAGTCCTGTTGAGTGTGGGGTTGCGTAAAGGCTCCCCCAGGGAGTTCAGGTGTACCCAAAGGCTTCCGCTGAGAGCACTTTTTGATGGCAGAAAGTGGCACCGTACGTGTTTTTTCGGGTCTAACTCGGGTTCAGCTTCTTGTTGCGGTTAGGGTTATGTTTAGGGTTGTTAGGAAAGAGTGAAGACGCAGAGTCCTGTTGAGTGTGGGGTTGCGTAAAGGCTCCCCAGGGAGTTCAGGTGTACCCAAAGGCTTCCGCGAGAGCACTTTTTGATGGCAGAAAGTGGCACCGTACGTGTTTTTTCGGGTCTAACTCGGGTTCAGCTTCTTGTTGCGGTTAGGGTTATGTTTAGGGTTGTTAGGAAAGAGTGAAGACGCAGAGTCCTGTTGAGTGTGGGGTTGCGTAAAGGCTCCCCCAGGGAGTTCAGGTGTACCCAAAGGCTTCCGCTGAGAGCACTTTTTGATGGCAGAAAGTGGCACCGTACGTGTTTTTTCGGGTCTAACTCGGGTTCAGCTTCTTGTTGCGGTTAGGGTTATGTTTAGGGTTGTTAGGAAAGAGTGAAGACGCAGAGTCCTGTTGAGTGTGGGGTTGCGTAAAGGCTCCCCCAGGGAGTTCAGGTGTACCCAAAGGCTTCCGCTGAGAGCACTTTTTGATGGCAGAAAGTGGCACCGTACGTGTTTTTTCGGGTCTAACTCGGGTTCAGCTTCTTGTTGCGGTTAGGGTTATGTTTAGGGTTGTTAGGAAAGAGTGAAGACGCAGAGTCCTGTTGAGTGTGGGGTTGCGTAAAGGCTCCCCCAGGGAGTTCAGGTGTACCCAAAGGCTTCCGCTGAGAGCACTTTTTGATGGCAGAAAGTGGCACCGTACGTGTTTTTTCGGGTCTAACTCGGGTTCAGCTTCTTGTTGCGGTTAGGGTTATGTTTAGGGTTGTTAGGAAAGAGTGAAGACGCAGAGTCCTGTTGAGTGTGGGGTTGCGTAAAGGCTCCCCCAGGGAGTTCAGGTGTACCCAAAGGCTTCCGCTGAGAGCACTTTTTGATGGCAGAAAGTGGCACCGTACGTGTTTTTTCGGGTCTAACTCGGGTTCAGCTTCTTGTTGCGGTTAGGGTTATGTTTAGGGTTGTTAGGAAAGAGTGAAGACGCAGAGTCCTGTTGAGTGTGGGGTTGCGTAAAGGCTCCCCCAGGGAGTTCAGGTGTACCCAAAGGCTTCCGCTGAGAGCACTTTTTGATGGCAGAAAGTGGCACCGTACGTGTTTTTGGGTCTAACTCGGGTTGAGCTTCTTGTTGCGGTTAGGGTTATGTTTAGGGTTGTTAGGAAAGAGTGAAGACGCAGAGTCCTGTTGAGTGTGGGGTTGCGTAAAGGCTCCCCCAGGGAGTTCAGGTGTACCCAAAGGCTTCCGCTGAGAGCACTTTTTGATGGCAGAAAGTGGCACCGTACGTGTTTTTTCGGGTCTAACTCGGGTTCAGCTTCTTGTTGCGGTTAGGGTTATGTTTAGGGTTGTTAGGAAAGAGTGAAGACGCAGAGTCCTGTTGAGTGTGGGGTTGCGTAAAGGCTCCCCCAGGGAGTTCAGGTGTACCCAAAGGCTTCCGCTGAGAGCACTTTTGGATGGCAGAAAGTGGCACCGTACGTGTTTTTTCGGGTCTAACTCGGGTTGAGCTTCTTGTTGCGGTTAGGGTTATGTTTAGGGTTGTTAGGAAAGAGTGAAGACGCAGAGTCCTGTTGAGTGTGGGGTTGCGTAAAGGCTCCCCTAGGGAGTTCAGGTGTACCCAAAGGCTTCCGCCGAGAGCACTTTTTGATGGCAGAAAGTGGCACCGTACGTGTTTTTTCGGGTCTAACTCGGGTTCAGCTTCTTGTTGCGGTTAGGGTTATGTTTAGGGTTGTTAGGAAAGAGTGAAGACGCAGAGTCCTGTTGAGTGTGGGGTTGCGTAAAGGCTCCCCCAGGGAGTTCAGGTGTACCCAAAGGCTTCCGCTGAGAGCACTTTTTGATGGCAGAAAGTGGCACCGTACGTGTTTTTTCGGGTCTAACTCGGGTTGAGCTTCTTGTTGCGGTTAGGGTTATGTTTAGGGTTGTTAGGAAAGAGTGAAGACGCAGAGTCCTGTTGAGTGTGGGGTTGCGTAAAGGCTCCCCCAGGGAGTTCAGGTGTACCCAAAGGCTTCCGCTGAGAGCACTTTTTGATGGCAGAAAGTGGCACCGTACGTGTTTTATCGGGTCTAACTCGGGTTCAGCTTCTTGTTGCGGTTAGGGTTATGTTTAGGGTTGTTAGGAAAGAGTGAAGACGCAGAGTCCTGTTGAGTGTGGGGTTGCGTAAAGGCTCCCCCAGGGAGTTCAGGTGTACCCAAAGGCTTCCGCTGAGAGCACTTTTTGATGGCAGAAAGTGGCACCGTACGTGTTTTTTCGGGTCTAACTCGGGTTCAGCTTCTTGTTGCGGTTAGGGTTATGTTTAGGGTTGTTAGGAAAGAGTGAAGACGCAGAGTCCTGTTGAGTGTGGGGTTGCGTAAAGGCTCCCCCAGGGAGTTCAGGTGTACCCAAAGGCTTCCGCTGAGAGCACTTTTGGATGGCAGAAAGTGGCACCGTACGTGTTTTTTCGGGTCTAACTCGGGTTCAGCTTCTTGTTGCGGTTAGGGTTATGTTTAGGGTTGTTAGGAAAGAGTGAAGACGCAGAGTCCTGTTGAGTGTGGGGTTGCGTAAAGGCTCCCCCAGGGAGTTCAGGTGTACCCAAAGGCTTCCGCTGAGAGCACTTTTTGATGGCAGAAAGTGGCACCGTACGTGTTTTTTCGGGTCTAACTCGGGTTCAGCTTCTTGTTGCGGTTAGGGTTATGTTTAGGGTTGTTAGGAAAGAGTGAAGACGCAGAGTCCTGTTGAGTGTGGGGTTGCGTAAAGGCTCCCCCAGGGAGTTCAGGTGTACCCAAAGGCTTCCGCTGAGAGCACTTTTGGATGGCAGAAAGTGGCACCGTACGTGTTTTTTCGGGTCTAACTCGGGTTCAGCTTCTTGTTGCGGTTAGGGTTATGTTTAGGGTTGTTAGGAAAGAGTGAAGACGCAGAGTCCTGTTGAGTGTGGGGTTGCGTAAAGGCTCCCCCAGGGAGTTCAGGTGTACCCAAAGGCTTCCGCTGAGAGCACTTTTTGATGGCAGAAAGTGGCACCGTACGTGTTTTTTCGGGTCTAACTCGGGTTCAGCTTCTTGTTGCGGTTAGGGTTATGTTTAGGGTTGTTAGGAAAGAGTGAAGACGCAGAGTCCTGTTGAGTGTGGGGTTGCGTAAAGGCTCCCCCAGGGAGTTCAGGTGTACCCAAAGGCTTCCGCTGAGAGCACTTTTTGATGGCAGAAAGTGGCACCGTACGTGTTTTTTCGGGTCTAACTCGGGTTGAGCTTCTTGTTGCGGTTAGGGTTATGTTTAGGGTTGTTAGGAAAGAGTGAAGACGCAGAGTCCTGTTGAGTGTGGGGTTGCGTAAAGGCTCCCCCAGGGAGTTCAGGTGTACCCAAAGGCTTCCGCTGAGAGCACTTTTGGATGGCAGAAAGTGGCACCGTACGTGTTTTTTCGGGTCTAACTCGGGTTCAGCTTCTTGTTGCGGTTAGGGTTATGTTTAGGGTTGTTAGGAAAGAGTGAAGACGCAGAGTCCTGTTGAGTGTGGGGTTGCGTAAAGGCTCCCCCAGGGAGTTCAGGTGTACCCAAAGGCTTCCGCTGAGAGCACTTTTGGATGGCAGAAAGTGGCACCGTACGTGTTTTTTCGGGTCTAACTCGGGTTGAGCTTCTTGTTGCGGTTAGGGTTATGTTTAGGGTTGTTAGGAAAGAGTGAAGACGCAGAGTCCTGTTGAGTGTGGGGTTGCGTAAAGGCTCCCCTAGGGAGTTCAGGTGTACCCAAAGGCTTCCGCCGAGAGCACTTTTTGATGGCAGAAAGTGGCACCGTACGTGTTTTTTCGGGTCTAACTCGGGTTCAGCTTCTTGTTGCGGTTAGGGTTATGTTTAGGGTTGTTAGGAAAGAGTGAAGACGCAGAGTCCTGTTGAGTGTGGGGTTGCGTAAAGGCTCCCCCAGGGAGTTCAGGTGTACCCAAAGGCTTCCGCTGAGAGCACTTTTTGATGGCAGAAAGTGGCACCGTACGTGTTTTTTCGGGTCTAACTCGGGTTGAGCTTCTTGTTGCGGTTAGGGTTATGTTTAGGGTTGTTAGGAAAGAGTGAAGACGCAGAGTCCTGTTGAGTGTGGGGTTGCGTAAAGGCTCCCCCAGGGAGTTCAGGTGTACCCAAAGGCTTCCGCTGAGAGCACTTTTTGATGGCAGAAAGTGGCACCGTACGTGTTTTATCGGGTCTAACTCGGGTTCAGCTTCTTGTTGCGGTTAGGGTTATGTTTAGGGTTGTTAGGAAAGAGTGAAGACGCAGAGTCCTGTTGAGTGTGGGGTTGCGTAAAGGCTCCCCCAGGGAGTTCAGGTGTACCCAAAGGCTTCCGCTGAGAGCACTTTTTGATGGCAGAAAGTGGCACCGTACGTGTTTTTTCGGGTCTAACT
This sequence comes from Anser anser, assembly GCF_964211835.1. Lineage (NCBI taxonomy): Eukaryota > Metazoa > Chordata > Aves > Anseriformes > Anatidae > Anser > Anser anser. Next base: position 91,863 of record NW_028154038.1, on the reverse strand, counting down.
CGGGTTCAGCTTCTTGTTGCGGTTAGGGTTATGTTTAGGGTTGTTAGGAAAGAGTGAAGACGCAGAGTCCTGTTGAGTGTGGGGTTGCGTAAAGGCTCCCCCAGGGAGTTCAGGTGTACCCAAAGGCTTCCGCTGAGAGCACTTTTTGATGGCAGAAAGTGGCACCGTACGTGTTTTTTCGGGTCTAACTCGGGTTCAGCTTCTTGTTGCGGTTAGGGTTATGTTTAGGGTTGTTAGGAAAGAGTGAAGACGCAGAGTCCTGTTGAGTGTGGGGTTGCGTAAAGGCTCCCCCAGGGAGTTCAGGTGTACCCAAAGGCTTCCGCTGAGAGCACTTTTTGATGGCAGAAAGTGGCACCGTACGTGTTTTTTCGGGTCTAACTCGGGTTCAGCTTCTTGTTGCGGTTAGGGTTATGTTTAGGGTTGTTAGGAAAGAGTGAAGACGCAGAGTCCTGTTGAGTGTGGGGTTGCGTAAAGGCTCCCCCAGGGAGTTCAGGTGTACCCAAAGGCTTCCGCTGAGAGCACTTTTGGATGGCAGAAAGTGGCACCGTACGTGTTTTTTCGGGTCTAACTCGGGTTCAGCTTCTTGTTGCGGTTAGGGTTATGTTTAGGGTTGTTAGGAAAGAGTGAAGACGCAGAGTCCTGTTGAGTGTGGGGTTGCGTAAAGGCTCCCCCAGGGAGTTCAGGTGTACCCAAAGGCTTCCGCTGAGAGCACTTTTTGATGGCAGAAAGTGGCACCGTACGTGTTTTTTCGGGTCTAACTCGGGTTCAGCTTCTTGTTGCGGTTAGGGTTATGTTTAGGGTTGTTAGGAAAGAGTGAAGACGCAGAGTCCTGTTGAGTGTGGGGTTGCGTAAAGGCTCCCCCAGGGAGTTCAGGTGTACCCAAAGGCTTCCGCTGAGAGCACTTTTTGATGGCAGAAAGTGGCACCGTACGTGTTTTTTCGGGTCTAACTCGGGTTCGGCTTCTTGTTGCGGTTAGGGTTATGTTTAGGGTTGTTAGGAAAGAGTGAAGACGCAGAGTCCTGTTGAGTGTGGGGTTGCGTAAAGGCTCCCCCAGGGAGTTCAGGTGTACCCAAAGGCTTCCGCTGAGAGCACTTTTTGATGGCAGAAAGTGGCACCGTACGTGTTTTTTCGGGTCTAACTCGGGTTCAGCTTCTTGTTGCGGTTAGGGTTATGTTTAGGGTTGTTATGAAAGAGTGAAGACGCAGAGTCCTGTTGAGTGTGGGGTTGCGTAAAGGCTCCCCCAGGGAGTTCAGGTGTACCCAAAGGCTTCCGCTAAGATCACTTTTTGATGGCAGAAAGTGGCACCGTACGTGTTTTATCGGGTCTAACTCGGGTTCAGCTTCTTGTTGCGGTTAGGGTTATGTTTAGGGTTGTTAGGAAAGAGTGAAGACTCAGAGTCCTGTTGAGTGTGGGGTTGCGTAAAGGCTCCCCCAGGGAGTTCAGGTGTACCCAAAGGCTTCCGCTGAGAGCACTTTTTGATGGCAGAAAGTGGCACCGTACGTGTTTTTTCGGGTCTAACTCGGGTTCAGCTTCTTGTTGCGGTTAGGGTTATGTTTAGGGTTGTTAGGAAAGAGTGAAGACGCAGAGTCCTGTTGAGTGTGGGGTTGCGTAAAGGCTCCCCCAGGGAGTTCAGGTGTACCCAAAGGCTTCCGCTGAGAGCACTTTTTGATGGCAGAAAGTGGCACCGTACGTGTTTTTTCGGGTCTAACTCGGGTTCAGCTTCTTGTTGCGGTTAGGGTTATGTTTAGGGTTGTTAGGAAAGAGTGAAGACGCAGAGTCCTGTTGAGTGTGGGGTTGCGTAAAGGCTCCCCCAGGGAGTTCAGGTGTACCCAAAGGCTTCCGCTGAGAGCACTTTTTGATGGCAGAAAGTGGCACCGTACGTGTTTTTTCGGGTCTAACTCGGGTTCAGCTTCTTGTTGCGGTTAGGGTTATGTTTAGGGTTGTTAGGAAAGAGTGAAGACGCAGAGTCCTGTTGAGTGTGGGGTTGCGTAAAGGCTCCCCCAGGGAGTTCAGGTGTACCCAAAGGCTTCCGCTGAGAGCACTTTTGGATGGCAGAAAGTGGCACCGTACGTGTTTTTTCGGGTCTAACTCGGGTTCAGCTTCTTGTTCCGGTTAGGCTTATGTTTAGGGTTGTTAGGAAAGAGTGAAAACGCAGAGTCCTGTTGAGTGTGGGGTTGCGTAAAGACTCCCCCAGGGAGTTCAGGTGTACCCAAAGGCTTCCGCTGAGAGCAGTTTTTGATGGCAGAAAGTGGCACCGTACGTGTTTTTTCGGGTCTAACTCGGGTTGAGCTTCTTGTTGCGGTTAGGGTTATGTTTAGGGTTGTTAGGAAAGAGTGAAGACGCAGAGTCCTGTTGAGTGTGGGGTTGCGTAAAGGCTCCCCCAGGGAGTTCAGGTGTACCCAAAGGCTTCCGCTGAGAGCACTTTTTGATGGCAGAAAGTGGCACCGTACGTGTTTTTTCGGGTCTAACTCGGGTTCGGCTTCTTGTTGCGGTTAGGGTTATGTTTAGGGTTGTTAGGAAAGAGTGAAGACGCAGAGTCCTGTTGAGTGTGGGGTTGCGTAAAGGCTCCCCCAGGGAGTTCAGGTGTACCCAAAGGCTTCCGCTGAGAGCACTTTTTGATGGCAGAAAGTGGCACCGTACGTGTTTCTTCGGGTCTAACTCGGGTTCAGCTTCTTGTTGCGGTTAGGGTTATGTTTAGGGTTGTTAGGAAAGAGTGAAGACGCAGAGTCCTGTTGAGTGTGGGGTTGCGTAAAGGCTCCCCCAGGGAGTTCAGGTGTACCCAAAGGCTTCCGCTGAGAGCACTTTTGGATGGCAGAAAGTGGCACCGTACGTGTTTTTTCGGGTCTAACTCGGGTTCAGCTTCTTGTTCCGGTTAGGCTTATGTTTAGGGTTGTTAGGAAAGAGTGAAAACGCAGAGTCCTGTTGAGTGTGGGGTTGCGTAAAGACTCCCCCAGGGAGTTCAGGTGTACCCAAAGGCTTCCGCTGAGAGCACTTTTTGATGGCAGAAAGTGGCACCGTACGTGTTTTTTCGGGTCTAACTCGGGTTCAGCTTCTTGTTGCGGTTAGGGTTATGTTTAGGGTTGTTATGAAAGAGTGAAGACGCAGAGTCCTGTTGAGTGTGGGGTTGCGTAAAGGCTCCCCCAGGGAGTTCAAGTGTACCCAAAGGCTTCCGCTGAGAGCACTTTTTGATGGCAGAAAGTGGCACCGTACGTGTTTTTTCGGGTCTAACTCGGGTTGAGCTTCTTGTTGCGGTTAGGGTTATGTTTAGGGTTGTTAGGAAAGAGTGAAGACGCAGAGTCCTGTTGAGTGTGGGGTTGCGTAAAGGCTCCCCCAGGGAGTTCAGGTGTACCCAAAGGCTTCCGCTGAGAGCACTTTTTGATGGCAGAAAGTGGCACCGTACGTGTTTTTTCGGGTCTAACTCGGGTTCAGCTTCTTGTTGCGGTTAGGGTTATGTTTAGGGTTGTTAGGAAAGAGTGAAGACGCAGAGTCCTGTTGAGTGTGGGGTTGCGTAAAGGCTCCCCCAGGGAGTTCAGGTGTACCCAAAGGCTTCCGCTGAGAGCACTTTTTGATGGCAGAAAGTGGCACCGTACGTGTTTTTTCGGGTCTAACTCGGGTTCAGCTTCTTGTTGCGGTTAGGGTTATGTTTAGGGTTGTTAGGAAAGAGTGAAGACGCAGAGTCCTGTTGAGTGTGGGGTTGCGTAAAGGCTCCCCCAGGGAGTTCAGGTGTACCCAAAGGCTTCCGCTGAGAGCACTTTTTGATGGCAGAAAGTGGCACCGTACGTGTTTTTTCGGGTCTAACTCGGGTTGAGCTTCTTGTTGCGGTTAGGGTTATGTTTAGGGTTGTTAGGAAAGAGTGAAGACGCAGAGTCCTGTTGAGTGTGGGGTTGCGTAAAGGCTCCCCCAGGGAGTTCAGGTGTACCCAAAGGCTTCCGCTGAGAGCACTTTTTGATGGCAGAAAGTGGCACCGTACGTGTTTTTTCGGGTCTAACTCGGGTTCAGCTTCTTGTTGCGGTTAGGGTTATGTTTAGGGTTGTTAGGAAAGAGTGAAGACGCAGAGTCCTGTTGAGTGTGGGGTTGCGTAAAGGCTCCCCCAGGGAGTTCAGGTGTACCCAAAGGCTTCCGCCGAGAGCACTTTTTGATGGCAGAAAGTGGCACCGTACGTGTTTTTTCGGGTCTAACTCGGGTTCAGCTTCTTGTTGCGGTTAGGGTTATGTTTAGGGTTGTTAGGAAAGAGTGAAGACGCAGAGTCCTGTTGAGTGTGGGGTTGCGTAAAGGCTCCCCCAGGGAGTTCAGGTGTACCCAAAGGCTTCCGCTGAGAGCACTTTTTGATGGCAGAAAGTGGCACCGTACGTGTTTTTTCGGGTCTACCTCGGGTTCAGCTTCTTGTTGCGGTTAGGGTTATGTTTAGGGTTGTTAGGAAAGAGTGAAGACGCAGAGTCCTGTTGAGTGTGGGGTTGCGTAAAGGCTCCCCCAGGGAGTTCAGGTGTACCCAAAGGCTTCCGCTGAGAGCACTTTTGGATGGCAGAAAGTGGCACCGTACGTGTTTTTTCGGGTCTAACTCGGGTTCAGCTTCTTGTTGCGGTTAGGGTTATGTTTAGGGTTGTTAGGAAAGAGTGAAGACGCAGAGTCCTGTTGAGTGTGGGGTTGTGTAAAGGCTCCCCCAGGGAGTTCAGGTGTACCCAAAGGCTTCCGCTGAGAGCACTTTTTGATGGCAGAAAGTGGCACCGTACGTGTTTTTTCGGGTCTAACTCGGGTTCAGCTTCTTGTTGCGGTTAGGGTTATGTTTAGGGTTGTTAGGAAAGAGTGAAGACGCAGAGTCCTGTTGAGTGTGGGGTTGCGTAAAGGCTCCCCCAGGGAGTTCAGGTGTACCCAAAGGCTTCCGCTGAGAGCACTTTTTGATGGCAGAAAGTGGCACCGTACGTGTTTTTTCGGGTCTAACTCGGGTTCAGCTTCTTGTTGCGGTTAGGGTTATGTTTAGGGTTGTTAGGAAAGAGTGAAGACGCAGAGTCCTGTTGAGTGTGGGGTTGCGTAAAGGCTCCCCCAGGGAGTTCAGGTGTACCCAAAGGCTTCCGCTGAGAGCACTTTTGGATGGCAGAAAGTGGCACCGTACGTGTTTTTTCGGGTCTAACTCGGGTTCAGCTTCTTGTTCCGGTGAGGCTTATGTTTAGGGTTGTTAGGAAAGAGTGAAAACGCAGAGTCCTGTTGAGTGTGGGGTTGCGTAAAGACTCCCCCAGGGAGTTCAGGTGTACCCAAAGGCTTCCGCTGAGAGCACTTTTTGATGGCAGAAAGTGGCACCGTACGTGTTTTTTCGGGTCTAACTCGGGTTGAGCTTCTTGTTGCGGTTAGGGTTATGTTTAGGGTTGTTAGGAAAGAGTGAAGACGCAGAGTCCTGTTGAGTGTGGGGTTGCGTAAAGGCTCCCCCAGGGAGTTCAGGTGTACCCAAAGGCTTCCGCTGAGAGCACTTTTTGATGGCAGAAAGTGGCACCGTACGTGTTTTTTCGGGTCTAACTCGGGTTCAGCTTCTTGTTGCGGTTAGGGTTATGTTCAGGGTTGTTAGGAAAGAGTGAAGACGCAGAGTCCTGTTGAGTGTGGGGTTGCGTAAAGGCTCCCCCAGGGAGTTCAGGTGTACCCAAAGGCTTCCGCTGAGAGCACTTTTTGATGGCAGAAAGTGGCACCGTACGTGTTTTTTCGGGTCTAACTCGGGTTGAGCTTCTTGTTGCGGTTAGGGTTATGTTTAGGGTTGTTAGGAAAGAGTGAAGACGCAGAGTCCTGTTGAGTGTGGGGTTGCGTAAAGGCTCCCCCAGGGAGTTCAGGTGTACCCAAAGGCTTCCGCTGAGAGCACTTTTGGATGGCAGAAAGTGGCACCGTACGTGTTTTTTCGGGTCTAACTCGGGTTCAGCTTCTTGTTCCGGTTAGGCTTATGTTTAGGGTTGTTAGGAAAGAGTGAAAACGCAGAGTCCTGTTGAGTGTGGGGTTGCGTAAAGACTCCCCCAGGGAGTTCAGGTGTACCCAAAGGCTTCCGCTGAGAGCAGTTTTTGATGGCAGAAAGTGGCACCGTACGTGTTTTTTCGGGTCTAACTCGGGTTCAGCTTCTTGTTGCGGTTAGGGTTATGTTCAGGGTTGTTAGGAAAGAGTGAAGACGCAGAGTCCTGTTGAGTGTGGGGTTGCGTAAAGGCTCCCCCAGGGAGTTCAGGTGTACCCAAAGGCTTCCGCTGAGAGCACTTTTTGATGGCAGAAAGTGGCACCGTACGTGTTTTTTCGGGTCTAACTCGGGTTCAGCTTCTTGTTGCGGTTAGGGTTATGTTTAGGGTTGTTAGGAAAGAGTGAAGACGCAGAGTCCTGTTGAGTGTGGGGTTGCGTAAAGGCTCCCCCAGGGAGTTCAGGTGTACCCAAAGGCTTCCGCTGAGAGCACTTTTTGATGGCAGAAAGTGGCACCGTACGTGTTTTTTCGGGTCTAACTCGGGTTCGGCTTCTTGTTGCGGTTAGGGTTATGTTTAGGGTTGTTAGGAAAGAGTGAAGACGCAGAGTCCTGTTGAGTGTGGGGTTGCGTAAAGGCTCCCCCAGGGAGTTCAAGTGTACCCAAAGGCTTCCGCTGAGAGCACTTTTGGATGGCAGAAAGTGGCACCGTACGTGTTTTTTCGGGTCTAACTCGGGTTCAGCTTCTTGTTGCGGTTAGGGTTATGTTTAGGGTTGTTAGGAAAGAGTGAAGACGCAGAGTCCTGTTGAGTGTGGGGTTGCGTAAAGGCTCCCCCAGGGAGTTCAGGTGTACCCAAAGGCTTCCGCTGAGAGCACTTTTGGATGGCAGAAAGTGGCACCGTACGTGTTTTTTCGGGTCTAACTCGGGTTCAGCTTCTTGTTGCGGTTAGGGTTATGTTTAGGGTTGTTAGGAAAGAGCGAAGACGCAGAGTCCTGTTGAGTGTGGGGTTGCGTAAAGGCTCCCCCAGGGAGTTCAGGTGTACCCAAAGGCTTCCGCTGAGAGCACTTTTTGATGGCAGAAAGTGGCACCGTACGTGTTTTTTCGGGTCTAACTCGGGTTCAGCTTCTTGTTGCGGTTAGGGTTATGTTTAGGGTTGTTAGGAAAGAGTGAAGACGCAGAGTCCTGTTGAGTGTGGGGTTGCATAAAGGCTCCCCCAGGGAGTTCAGGTGTACCCAAAGGCTTCCGCTGAGAGCACTTTTGGATGGCAGAAAGTGGCACCGTACGTGTTTTTTCGGGTCTAACTCGGGTTCAGCTTCTTGTTGCGGTTAGGGTTATGTTTAGGGTTGTTAGGAAAGAGTGAAGACTCAGAGTCCTGTTGAGTGTGGGGTTGCGTAAAGGCTCCCCCAGGGAGTTCAGGTGTACCCAAAGGCTTCCGCTGAGAGCACTTTTTGATGGCAGAAAGTGGCACCGTACGTGTTTTTTCGGGTCTAACTCGGGTTGAGCTTCTTGTTGCGGTTAGGGTTATGTTTAGGGTTGTTAGGAAAGAGTGAAGACGCAGAGTCCTGTTGAGTGTGGGGTTGCGTAAAGGCTCCACCAGGGAGTTCAGGTGTACCCAAAGGCTTCCGCTGAGAGCACTTTTTGATGGCAGAAAGTGGCACCGTACGTGTTTTTTCGGGTCTAACTCGGGTTGAGCTTCTTGTTGCGGTTAAGGGTTATGTTTAGGGTTGTTAGGAAAGAGTGAAGACGCAGAGTCCTGTTGAGTGTGGGGTTGCGTAAAGGCTCCCCCAGGGAGTTCAGGTGTACCCAAAGGCTTCCGCTGAGAGCACTTTTTGATGGCAGAAAGTGGCACCGTACGTGTTTTTTCGGGTCTAACTCGGGTTCAGCTTCTTGTTGCGGTTAGGGTTATGTTTAGGGTTGTTAGGAAAGAGTGAAGACGCAGAATCCTGTTGAGTGTGGGGTTGCGTAAAGGCTCCCCCAGGGAGTTCAGGTGTACCCAAAGGCTTCCGCTGAGAGCACTTTTTGATGGCAGAAAGTGGCACCGTACGTGTTTTTTCGGGTCTAACTCGGGTTCAGCTTCTTGTTGCGGTTAGGGTTATGTTTAGGGTTGTTAGGAAAGAGTGAAGACGCAGAGTCCTGTTGAGTGTGGGGTTGCGTAAAGGCTCCCCCAGGGAGTTCAGGTGTACCCAAAGGCTTCCGCCGAGAGCACTTTTTGATGGCAGAAAGTGGCACCGTACGTGTTTTTTCGGGTCTAACTCGGGTTCAGCTTCTTGTTGCGGTTAGGGTTATGTTTAGGGTTGTTAGGAAAGAGTGAAGACGCAGAGTCCTGTTGAGTGTGGGGTTGCGTAAAGGCTCCCCCAGGGAGTTCAGGTGTACCCAAAGGCTTCCGCTGAGAGCACTTTTTGATGGCAGAAAGTGGCACCGTACGTGTTTTTTCGGGTCTAACTCGGGTTCAGCTTCTTGTTGCGGTTAGGGTTATGTTTAGGGTTGTTAGGAAAGAGTGAAGACGCAGAGTCCTGTTGAGTGTGGGGTTGCGTAAAGGCTCCCCCAGGGAGTTCAGGTGTACCCAAAGGCTTCCGCTGAGAGCACTTTTTGATGGCAGAAAGTGGCACCGTACGTGTTTTTTCGGGTCTAACTCGGGTTCAGCTTCTTGTTGCGGTTAGGGTTATGTTTAGGGTTGTTAGGAAAGAGTGAAGACGCAGAGTCCTGTTGAGTGTGGGGTTGCGTAAAGGCTCCCCCAGGGAGTTCAGGTGTACCCAAAGGCTTCCGCTGAGAGCACTTTTGGATGGCAGAAAGTGGCACCGTACGTGTTTTTTCGGGTCTAACTCGGGTTCAGCTTCTTGTTCCGGTGAGGCTTATGTTTAGGGTTGTTAGGAAAGAGTGAAAACGCAGAGTCCTGTTGAGTGTGGGGTTGCGTAAAGACTCCCCCAGGGAGTTCAGGTGTACCCAAAGGCTTCCGCTGAGAGCACTTTTTGATGGCAGAAAGTGGCACCGTACGTGTTTTTTCGGGTCTAACTCGGGTTGAGCTTCTTTTTGCGGTTAGGGTTATGTTTAGGGTTGTTAGGAAAGAGTGAAGACGCAGAGTCCTGTTGAGTGTGGGGTTGCGTAAAGGCTCCCCCAGGGAGTTCAGGTGTACCCAAAGGCTTCCGCTGAGAGCACTTTTTGATGGCAGAAAGTGGCACCGTACGTGTTTTTTCGGGTCTAACTCGGGTTCAGCTTCTTGTTGCGGTTAGGGTTATGTTCAGGGTTGTTAGGAAAGAGTGAAGACGCAGAGTCCTGTTGAGTGTGGGGTTGCGTAAAGGCTCCCCCAGGGAGTTCAGGTGTACCCAAAGGCTTCCGCTGAGAGCACTTTTTGATGGCAGAAAGTGGCACCGTACGTGTTTTTTCGGGTCTAACTCGGGTTGAGCTTCTTGTTGCGGTTAGGGTTATGTTTAGGGTTGTTAGGAAAGAGTGAAGACGCAGAGTCCTGTTGAGTGTGGGGTTGCGTAAAGGCTCCCCCAGGGAGTTCAGGTGTACCCAAAGGCTTCCGCTGAGAGCACTTTTGGATGGCAGAAAGTGGCACCGTACGTGTTTTTTCGGGTCTAACTCGGGTTCAGCTTCTTGTTCCGGTTAGGCTTATGTTTAGGGTTGTTAGGAAAGAGTGAAAACGCAGAGTCCTGTTGAGTGTGGGGTTGCGTAAAGACTCCCCCAGGGAGTTCAGGTGTACCCAAAGGCTTCCGCTGAGAGCAGTTTTTGATGGCAGAAAGTGGCACCGTACGTGTTTTTTCGGGTCTAACTCGGGTTCAGCTTCTTGTTGCGGTTAGGGTTATGTTCAGGGTTGTTAGGAAAGAGTGAAGACGCAGAGTCCTGTTGAGTGTGGGGTTGCGTAAAGGCTCCCCCAGGGAGTTCAGGTGTACCCAAAGGCTTCCGCTGAGAGCACTTTTTGATGGCAGAAAGTGGCACCGTACGTGTTTTTTCGGGTCTAACTCGGGTTCAGCTTCTTGTTGCGGTTAGGGTTATGTTTAGGGTTGTTAGGAAAGAGTGAAGACGCAGAGTCCTGTTGAGTGTGGGGTTGCGTAAAGGCTCCCCCAGGGAGTTCAGGTGTACCCAAAGGCTTCCGCTGAGAGCACTTTTTGATGGCAGAAAGTGGCACCGTACGTGTTTTTTCGGGTCTAACTCGGGTTGAGCTTCTTGTTGCGGTTAGGGTTATGTTTAGGGTTGTTAGGAAAGAGTGAAGACGCAGAGTCCTGTTGAGTGTGGGGTTGCGTAAAGGCTCCCCCAGGGAGTTCAGGTGTACCCAAAGGCTTCCGCTGAGAGCACTTTTGGATGGCAGAAAGTGGCACCGTACGTGTTTTTTCGGGTCTAACTCGGGTTCAGCTTCTTGTTGCGGTTAGGGTTATGTTTAGGGTTGTTAGGAAAGAGTGAAGACGCAGAGTCCTGTTGAGTGTGGGGTTGCGTAAAGGCTCCCCCAGGGAGTTCAGGTGTACCCAAAGGCTTCCGCTGAGAGCACTTTTGGATGGCAGAAAGTGGCACCGTACGTGTTTTTTCGGGTCTAACTCGGGTTCAGCTTCTTGTTGCGGTTAGGGTTATGTTTAGGGTTGTTAGGAAAGAGCGAAGACGCAGAGTCCTGTTGAGTGTGGGGTTGCGTAAAGGCTCCCCCAGGGAGTTCAGGTGTACCCAAAGGCTTCCGCTGAGAGCACTTTTTGATGGCAGAAAGTGGCACCGTACGTGTTTTTTCGGGTCTAACTCGGGTTCAGCTTCTTGTTGCGGTTAGGGTTATGTTTAGGGTTGTTAGGAAAGAGTGAAGACGCAGAGTCCTGTTGAGTGTGGGGTTGCATAAAGGCTCCCCCAGGGAGTTCAGGTGTACCCAAAGGCTTCCGCTGAGAGCACTTTTGGATGGCAGAAAGTGGCACCGTACGTGTTTTTTCGGGTCTAACTCGGGTTCAGCTTCTTGTTGCGGTTAGGGTTATGTTTAGGGTTGTTAGGAAAGAGTGAAGACTCAGAGTCCTGTTGAGTGTGGGGTTGCGTAAAGGCTCCCCCAGGGAGTTCAGGTGTACCCAAAGGCTTCCGCTGAGAGCACTTTTTGATGGCAGAAAGTGGCACCGTACGTGTTTTTTCGGGTCTAACTCGGGTTGAGCTTCTTGTTGCGGTTAGGGTTATGTTTAGGGTTGTTAGGAAAGAGTGAAGACGCAGAGTCCTGTTGAGTGTGGGGTTGCGTAAAGGCTCCACCAGGGACTTCAGGTGTACCCAAAGGCTTCCGCTGAGAGCACTTTTTGATGGCAGAAAGTGGCACCGTACGTGTTTTTTCGGGTCTAACTCGGGTTGAGCTTCTTGTTGCGGTTAAGGGTTATGTTTAGGGTTGTTAGGAAAGAGTGAAGACGCAGAGTCCTGTTGAGTGTGGGGTTGCGTAAAGGCTCCCCCAGGGAGTTCAGGTGTACCCAAAGGCTTCCGCTGAGAGCACTTTTTGATGGCAGAAAGTGGCACCGTACGTGTTTTTTCGGGTCTAACTCGGGTTCAGCTTCTTGTTGCGGTTAGGGTTATGTTTAGGGTTGTTAGGAAAGAGTGAAGACGCAGAATCCTGTTGAGTGTGGGGTTGCGTAAAGGCTCCCCCAGGGAGTTCAGGTGTACCCAAAGGCTTCCGCTGAGAGCACTTTTTGATGGCAGAAAGTGGCACCGTACGTGTTTTTTCGGGTCTAACTCGGGTTCAGCTTCTTGTTGCGGTTAGGGTTATGTTTAGGGTTGTTAGGAAAGAGTGAAGACGCAGAGTCCTGTTGAGTGTGGGGTTGCGTAAAGGCTCCCCCAGGGAGTTCAGGTGTACCCAAAGGCTTCCGCCGAGAGCACTTTTTGATGGCAGAAAGTGGCACCGTACGTGTTTTTTCGGGTCTAACTCGGGTTGAGCTTCTTGTTGCGGTTAGGGTTATGTTTAGGGTTGTTAGGAAAGAGTGAAGACGCAGAGTCCTGTTGAGTGTGGGGTTGCGTAAAGGCTCCCCCAGGGAGTTCAGGTGTACCCAAAGGCTTCCGCTGAGAGCACTTTTTGATGGCAGAAAGTGGCACCGTACGTGTTTTTTCGGGTCTAACTCGGGTTCAGCTTCTTGTTGCGGTTAGGGTTATGTTTAGGGTTGTTAGGAAAGAGTGAAGACGCAGAGTCCTGTTGAGTGTGGGGTTGCGTAAAGGCTCCCCCAGGGAGTTCAGGTGTACCCAAAGGCTTCCGCTGAGAGCACTTTTTGATGGCAGAAAGTGGCACCGTACGTGTTTTTTCGGGTCTAACTCGGGTTCAGCTTCTTGTTGCGGTTAGGGTTATGTTTAGGGTTGTTAGGAAAGAGTGAAGACGCAGAGTCCTGTTGAGTGTGGGGTTGCGTAAAGGCTCCCCCAGGGAGTTCAGGTGTACCCAAAGGCTTCCGCCGAGAGCACTTTTTGATGGCAGAAAGTGGCACCGTACGTGTTTTTTCGGGTCTAACTCGGGTTGAGCTTCTTGTTGCGGTTAGGGTTATGTTTAGGGTTGTTAGGAAAGAGTGAAGACGCAGAGTCCTGTTGAGTGTGGGGTTGCGTAAAGGCTCCCCCAGGGAGTTCAGGTGTACCCAAAGGCTTCCGCTGAGAGCACTTTTGGATGGCAGAAAGTGGCACCGTACGTGTTTTTTCGGGTCTAACTCGGGTTCAGCTTCTTGTTGCGGTTAGGGTTATGTTTAGGGTTGTTAGGAAAGAGTGAAGACGCAGAGTCCTGTTGAGTGTGGGGTTGCGTAAAGGCTCCCCCAGGGAGTTCAGGTGTACCCAAAGGCTTCCGCTGAGAGCACTTTTGGATGGCAGAAAGTGGCACCGTACGTGTTTTTTCGGGTCTAACTCGGGTTCAGCTTCTTGTTGTGGTTAGGGTTATGTTTAGGGTTGTTAGGAAAGAGTGAAGACGCAGAGTCCTGTTGAGTGTGGGGTTGCGTAAAGGCTCCCCCAGGGAGTTCAGGTGTACCCAAAGGCTTCCGCTGAGAGCACTTTTTGATGGCAGAAAGTGGCACCGTACGTGTTTTTTCGGGTCTAACTCGGGTTGAGCTTCTTGTTGCGGTTAGGGTTATGTTTAGGGTTGTTAGGAAAGAGTGAAGACGCAGAGTCCTGTTGAGTGTGGGGTTGCGTAAAGGCTCCCCCAGGGAGTTCAGGTGTACCCAAAGGCTTCCGCTGAGAGCACTTTTGGATGGCAGAAAGTGGCACCGTACGTGTTTTTTCGGGTCTAACTCGGGTTCAGCTTCTTGTTGCGGTTAGGGTTATGTTTAGGGTTGTTAGGAAAGAGTGAAGACGCAGAGTCCTGTTGAGTGTGGGGTTGCGTAAAGGCTCCCCCAGGGAGTTCAGGTGTACCCAAAGGCTTCCGCTGAGAGCACTTTTTGATGGCAGAAAGTGGCACCGTACGTGTTTTTTCGGGTCTAACTCGGGTTGAGCTTCTTGTTGCGGTTAGGGTTATGTTTAGGGTTGTTAGGAAAGAGTGAAGACGCAGAGTCCTGTTGAGTGTGGGGTTGCGTAAAGGCTCCCCCAGGGAGTTCAGGTGTACCCAAAGGCTTCCGCTGAGAGCACTTTTTGATGGCAGAAAGTGGCACCGTACGTGTTTTTTCGGGTCTAACTCGGGTTGAGCTTCTTGTTGCGGTTAGGGTTATGTTTAGGGTTGTTAGGAAAGAGTGAAGACGCAGAGTCCTGTTGAGTGTGGGGTTGCGTAAAGGCTCCCCCAGGGAGTTCAGGTGTACCCAAAGGCTTCCGCTGAGAGCACTTTTGGATGGCAGAAAGTGGCACCGTACGTGTTTTTTCGGGTCTAACTCGGGTTCAGCTTCTTGTTGCGGTTAGGGTTATGTTTAGGGTTGTTAGGAAAGAGTGAAGACGCAGAGTCCTGTTGAGTGTGGGGTTGCGTAAAGGCTCCCCCAGGGAGTTCAGGTGTACCCAAAGGCTTCCGCTGAGAGCACTTTTGGATGGCAGAAAGTGGCACCGTACGTGTTTTTTCGGGTCTAACTCGGGTTCAGCTTCTTGTTGCGGTTAGGGTTATGTTTAGGGTTGTTAGGAAAGAGTGAAGACTCAGAGTCCTGTTGAGTGTGGGGTTGCGTAAAGGCTCCCCCAGGGAGTTCAGGTGTACCCAAAGGCTTCCGCTGAGAGCACTTTTTGATGGCAGAAAGTGGCACCGTACGTGTTTTTTCGGGTCTAACTCGGGTTCAGCTTCTTGTTGCGGTTAGGGTTATGTTTAGGGTTGTTAGGAAAGAGTGAAGACGCAGAGTCCTGTTGAGTGTGGGGTTGCGTAAAGGCTCCACCAGGGAGTTCAGGTGTACCCAAAGGCTTCCGCTGAGAGCACTTTTTGATGGCAGAAAGTGGCACCGTACGTGTTTTTTCGGGTCTAACTCGGGTTGAGCTTCTTGTTGCGGTTAAGGGTTATGTTTAGGGTTGTTAGGAAAGAGTGAAGACGCAGAGTCCTGTTGAGTGTGGGGTTGCGTAAAGGCTCCCCCAGGGAGTTCAGGTGTACCCAAAGGCTTCCGCTGAGAGCACTTTTTGATGGCAGAAAGTGGCACCGTACGTGTTTTTTCGGGTCTAACTCGGGTTCAGCTTCTTGTTGCGGTTAGGGTTATGTTTAGGGTTGTTAGGAAAGAGTGAAGACGCAGAATCCTGTTGAGTGTGGGGTTGCGTAAAGGCTCCCCCAGGGAGTTCAGGTGTACCCAAAGGCTTCCGCTGAGAGCACTTTTTGATGGCAGAAAGTGGCACCGTACGTGTTTTTTCGGGTCTAACTCGGGTTCAGCTTCTTGTTGCGGTTAGGGTTATGTTTAGGGTTGTTAGGAAAGAGTGAAGACGCAGAGTCCTGTTGAGTGTGGGGTTGCGTAAAGGCTCCCCCAGGGAGTTCAGGTGTACCCAAAGGCTTCCGCTGAGAGCACTTTTTGATGGCAGAAAGTGGCACCGTACGTGTTTTTTCGGGTCTAACTCGGGTTCAGCTTCTTGTTGCGGTTAGGGTTATGTTTAGGGTTGTTAGGAAAGAGTGAAGACGCAGAGTCCTGTTGAGTGTGGGGTTGCGTAAAGGCTCCCCCAGGGAGTTCAGGTGTACCCAAAGGCTTCCGCTGAGAGCACTTTTTGATGGCAGAAAGTGGCACCGTACGTGTTTTTTCGGGTCTAACTCGGGTTGAGCTTCTTGTTGCGGTTAGGGTTATGTTTAGGGTTGTTAGGAAAGAGTGAAGACGCAGAGTCCTGTTGAGTGTGGGGTTGCGTAAAGGCTCCCCCAGGGAGTTCAGGTGTACCCAAAGGCTTCCGCTGAGAGCACTTTTTGATGGCAGAAAGTGGCACCGTACGTGTTTTTTCGGGTCTAACTCGGGTTCAGCTTCTTGTTGCGGTTAGGGTTATGTTCAGGGTTGTTAGGAAAGAGTGAAGACGCAGAGTCCTGTTGAGTGTGGGGTTGCGTAAAGGCTCCCCCAGGGAGTTCAGGTGTACCCAAAGGCTTCCGCTGAGAGCACTTTTTGATGGCAGAAAGTGGCACCGTACGTGTTTTTTCGGGTCTAACTCGGGTTGAGCTTCTTGTTGCGGTTAGGGTTATGTTTAGGGTTGTTAGGAAAGAGTGAAGACGCAGAGTCCTGTTGAGTGTGGGGTTGCGTAAAGGCTCCCCCAGGGAGTTCAGGTGTACCCAAAGGCTTCCGCTGAGAGCACTTTTTGATGGCAGAAAGTGGCACCGTACGTGTTTTTTCGGGTCTAACTCGGGTTCAGCTTCTTGTTGCGGTTAGGGTTATGTTTAGGGTTGTTAGGAAAGAGTGAAGACGCAGAGTCCTGTTGAGTGTGGGGTTGCGTAAAGGCTCCCCCAGGGAGTTCAGGTGTACCCAAAGGCTTCCGCTGAGAGCACTTTTTGATGGCAGAAAGTGGCACCGTACGTGTTTTTTCGGGTCTAACTCGGGTTCAGCTTCTTGTTGCGGTTAGGGTTATGTTTAGGGTTGTTAGGAAAGAGTGAAGACGCAGAGTCCTGTTGAGTGTGGGGTTGCGTAAAGGCTCCCCCAGGGAGTTCAGGTGTACCCAAAGGCTTCCGCTGAGAGCACTTTTTGATGGCAGAAAGTGGCACCGTACGTGTTTTTTCGGGTCTAACTCGGGTTCAGCTTCTTGTTGCGGTTAGGGTTATGTTTAGGGTTGTTAGGAAAGAGTGAAGACGCAGAGTCCTGTTGAGTGTGGGGTTGCGTAAAGGCTCCCCCAGGGAGTTCAGGTGTACCCAAAGGCTTCCGCCGAGAGCACTTTTTGATGGCAGAAAGTGGCACCGTACGTGTTTTATCGGGTCTAACTCGGGTTCAGCTTCTTGTTGCGGTTAGGGTTATGTTTAGGGTTGTTAGGAAAGAGTGAAGACTCAGAGTCCTGTTGAGTGTGGGGTTGCGTAAAGGCTCCCCCAGGGAGTTCAGGTGTACCCAAAGGCTTCCGCTGAGAGCACTTTTGGATGGCAGAAAGTGGCACCGTACGTGTTTTTTCGGGTCTAACTCGGGTTGAGCTTCTTGTTGCGGTTAGGGTTATGTTTAGGGTTGTTAGGAAAGAGTGAAGACGCAGAGTCCTGTTGAGTGTGGGGTTGCGTAAAGGCTCCCCCAGGGAGTTCAGGTGTACCCAAAGGCTTCCGCTGAGAGCACTTTTTGATGGCAGAAAGTGGCACCGTACGTGTTTTTTCGGGTCTAACTCGGGTTCAGCTTCTTGTTGCGGTTAGGGTTATGTTTAGGGTTGTTAGGAAAGAGTGAAGACGCAGAGTCCTGTTGAGTGTGGGGTTGCGTAAAGGCTCCCCCAGGGAGTTCAGGTGTACCCAAAGGCTTCCGCTGAGAGCACTTTTTGATGGCAGAAAGTGGCACCGTACGTGTTTTTTCGGGTCTAACTCGGGTTCAGCTTCTTGTTGCGGTTAGGGTTATGTTTAGGGTTGTTAGGAAAGAGTGAAGACGCAGAGTCCTGTTGAGTGTGGGGTTGCGTAAAGGCTCCCCCAGGGAGTTCAGGTGTACCCAAAGGCTTCCGCTGAGAGCACTTTTTGATGGCAGAAAGTGGCACCGTACGTGTTTTTTCGGGTCTAACTCGGGTTCAGCTTCTTGTTGCGGTTAGGGTTATGTTTAGGGTTGTTAGGAAAGAGTGAAGACGCAGAGTCCTGTTGAGTGTGGGGTTGCGTAAAGGCTCCCCCAGGGAGTTCAGGTGTACCCAAAGGCTTCCGCTGAGAGCACTTTTTGATGGCAGAAAGTGGCACCGTACGTGTTTTTTCGGGTCTAACTCGGGTTCAGCTTCTTGTTCCGGTTAGGCTTATGTTTAGGGTTGTTAGGAAAGAGTGAAAACGCAGAGTCCTGTTGAGTGTGGGGTTGCGTAAAGACTCCCCCAGGGAGTTCAGGTGTACCCAAAGGCTTCCGCTGAGAGCACTTTTTGATGGCAGAAAGTGGCACCGTACGTGTTTTTTCGGGTCTAACTCGGGTTGAGCTTCTTGTTGCGGTTAGGGTTATGTTTAGGGTTGTTAGGAAAGAGTGAAGACGCAGAGTCCTGTTGAGTGTGGGGTTGCGTAAAGGCTCCCCCAGGGAGTTCAGGTGTACCCAAAGGCTTCCGCTGAGAGCACTTTTTGATGGCAGAAAGTGGCACCGTACGTGTTTTTTCGGGTCTAACTCGGGTTGAGCTTCTTGTTGCGGTTAGGGTTATGTTTAGGGTTGTTAGGAAAGAGTGAAGACGCAGAGTCCTGTTGAGTGTGGGGTTGCGTAAAGGCTCCCCCAGGGAGTTCAGGTGTACCCAAAGGCTTCCGCTGAGAGCACTTTTGGATGGCAGAAAGTGGCACCGTACGTGTTTTTTCGGGTCTAACTCGGGTTCAGCTTCTTGTTGCGGTTAGGCTTATGTTTAGGGTTTTTAGGAAAGAGTGAAAACGCAGAGTCCTGTTGAGTGTGGGGTTGCGTAAAGACTCCCCCAGGGAGTTCAGGTGTACCCAAAGGCTTCCGCTGAGAGCACTTTTTGATGGCAGAAAGTGGCACCGTACGTGTTTTTTCGGGTCTAACTCGGGTTCAGCTTCTTGTTGCGGTTAGGGTTATGTTCAGGGTTGTTAGGAAAGAGTGAAGACGCAGAGTCCTGTTGAGTGTGGGGTTGCGTAAAGGCTCCCCCAGGGAGTTCAGGTGTACCCAAAGGCTTCCGCTGAGAGCACTTTTTGATGGCAGAAAGTGGCACCGTACGTGTTTTTTCGGGTCTAACTCGGGTTCAGCTTCTTGTTGCGGTTAGGGTTATGTTTAGGGTTGTTAGGAAAGAGTGAAGACGCAGAGTCCTGTTGAGTGTGGGGTTGCGTAAAGGCTCCCCCAGGGAGTTCAGGTGTACCCAAAGGCTTCCGCTGAGAGCACTTTTTGATGGCAGAAAGTGGCACCGTACGTGTTTTTTCGGGTCTAACTCGGGTTCAGCTTCTTGTTGCGGTTAGGGTTATGTTTAGGGTTGTTAGGAAAGAGTGAAGACGCAGAGTCCTGTTGAGTGTGGGGTTGCGTAAAGGCTCCCCCAGGGAGTTCAGGTGTACCCAAAGGCTTCCGCTGAGAGCACTTTTTGATGGCAGAAAGTGGCACCGTACGTGTTTTTTCGGGTCTAACTCGGGTTCAGCTTCTTGTTGCGGTTAGGGTTATGTTTAGGGTTGTTAGGAAAGAGTGAAGACGCAGAGTCCTGTTGAGTGTGGGGTTGCGTAAAGGCTCCCCCAGGGAGTTCAGGTGTACCCAAAGGCTTCCGCTGAGAGCACTTTTTGATGGCAGAAAGTGGCACCGTACGTGTTTTTTCGGGTCTAACTCGGGTTGAGCTTCTTGTTGCGGTTAGGGTTATGTTTAGGGTTGTTAGGAAAGAGTGAAGACGCAGAGTCCTGTTGAGTGTGGGGTTGCATAAAGGCTCCCCCAGGGAGTTCAGGTGTACCCAAAGGCTTCCGCTGAGAGCACTTTTTGATGGCAGAAAGTGGCACCGTACGTGTTTTATCGGGTCTAACTCGGGTTCAGCTTCTTGTTGCGGTTAGGGTTATGTTTAGGGTTGTTAGGAAAGAGTGAAGACGCAGAATCCTGTTGAGTGTGGGGTTGCGTAAAGGCTCCCCCAGGGAGTTCAGGTGTACCCAAAGGCTTCCGCTGAGAGCACTTTTTGATGGCAGAAAGTGGCACCGTACGTGTTTTTTCGGGTCTAACTCGGGTTCAGCTTCTTGTTGCGGTTAGGGTTATGTTTAGGGTTGTTAGGAAAGAGTGAAGACGCAGAGTCCTGTTGAGTGTGGGGTTGCGTAAAGGCTCCCCCAGGGAGTTCAGGTGTACCCAAAGGCTTCCGCTGAGAGCACTTTTGGATGGCAGAAAGTGGCACCGTACGTGTTTTTTCGGGTCTAACTCGGGTTCAGCTTCTTGTTGCGGTTAGGGTTATGTTTAGGGTTGTTAGGAAAGAGTGAAGACGCAGAGTCCTGTTGAGTGTGGGGTTGCGTAAAGGCTCCCCCAGGGAGTTCAGGTGTACCCAAAGGCTTCCGCTGAGAGCACTTTTTGATGGCAGAAAGTGGCACCGTACGTGTTTTTTCGGGTCTAACTCGGGTTCAGCTTCTTGTTGCGGTTAGGGTTATGTTTAGGGTTGTTAGGAAAGAGTGAAGACGCAGAGTCCTGTTGAGTGTGGGGTTGCGTAAAGGCTCCCCCAGGGAGTTCAGGTGTACCCAAAGGCTTCCGCTGAGAGCACTTTTTGATGGCAGAAAGTGGCACCGTACGTGTTTTTTCGGGTCTAACTCGGGTTCAGCTTCTTGTTGCGGTTAGGGTTATGTTTAGGGTTGTTAGGAAAGAGTGAAGACGCAGAGTCCTGTTGAGTGTGGGGTTGCGTAAAGGCTCCCCCAGGGAGTTCAGGTGTACCCAAAGGCTTCCGCTGAGAGCACTTTTTGATGGCAGAAAGTGGCACCGTACGTGTTTTTTCGGGTCTAACTCGGGTTCAGCTTCTTGTTGCGGTTAGGGTTATGTTTAGGGTTGTTAGGAAAGAGTGAAGACGCAGAGTCCTGTTGAGTGTGGGGTTGCGTAAAGGCTCCCCCAGGGAGTTCAGGTGTACCCAAAGGCTTCCGCCGAGAGCACTTTTTGATGGCAGAAAGTGGCACCGTACGTGTTTTTTCGGGTCTAACTCGGGTTGAGCTTCTTGTTGCGGTTAGGGTTATGTTTAGGGTTGTTAGGAAAGAGTGAAGACGCAGAGTCCTGTTGAGTGTGGGGTTGCGTAAAGGCTCCCCCAGGGAGTTCAGGTGTACCCAAAGGCTTCCGCTGAGAGCACTTTTTGATGGCAGAAAGTGGCACCGTACGTGTTTTTTCGGGTCTAACTCGGGTTCAGCGTCTTGTTGCGGTTAGGGTTATGTTTAGGGTTGTTAGGAAAGAGTGAAGACGCAGAGTCCTGTTGAGTGTGGGGTTGCGTAAAGGCTCCCCCAGGGAGTTCAGGTGTACCCAAAGGCTTCCGCTGAGAGCACTTTTTGATGGCAGAAAGTGGCACCGTACGTGTTTTTTCGGGTCTAACTCGGGTTGAGCTTCTTGTTGCGGTTAGGGTTATGTTTAGGGTTGTTAGGAAAGAGTGAAGACGCAGAGTCCTGTTGAGTGTGGGGTTGCGTAAAGGCTCCCCCAGGGAGTTCAGGTGTACCCAAAGGCTTCCGCTGAGAGCACTTTTTGATGGCAGAAAGTGGCACCGTACGTGTTTTATCGGGTCTAACTCGGGTTCAGCTTCTTGTTGCGGTTAGGGTTATGTTTAGGGTTGTTAGGAAAGAGTGAAGACGCAGAATCCTGTTGAGTGTGGGGTTGCGTAAAGGCTCCCCCAGGGAGTTCAGGTGTACCCAAAGGCTTCCGCTGAGAGCACTTTTTGATGGCAGAAAGTGGCACCGTACGTGTTTTTTCGGGTCTAACTCGGGTTCAGCTTCTTGTTGCGGTTAGGGTTATGTTTAGGGTTGTTAGGAAAGAGTGAAGACGCAGAGTCCTGTTGAGTGTGGGGTTGCGTAAAGGCTCCCCCAGGGAGTTCAGGTGTACCCAAAGGCTTCCGCTGAGAGCACTTTTGGATGGCAGAAAGTGGCACCGTACGTGTTTTTTCGGGTCTAACTCGGGTTCAGCTTCTTGTTGCGGTTAGGGTTATGTTTAGGGTTGTTAGGAAAGAGTGAAGACGCAGAGTCCTGTTGAGTGTGGGGTTGCGTAAAGGCTCCCCCAGGGAGTTCAGGTGTACCCAAAGGCTTCCGCTGAGAGCACTTTTTGATGGCAGAAAGTGGCACCGTACGTGTTTTTTCGGGTCTAACTCGGGTTCAGCTTCTTGTTGCGGTTAGGGTTATGTTTAGGGTTGTTAGGAAAGAGTGAAGACGCAGAGTCCTGTTGAGTGTGGGGTTGCGTAAAGGCTCCCCCAGGGAGTTCAGGTGTACCCAAAGGCTTCCGCTGAGAGCACTTTTTGATGGCAGAAAGTGGCACCGTACGTGTTTTTTCGGGTCTAACTCGGGTTGAGCTTCTTGTTGCGGTTAGGGTTATGTTTAGGGTTGTTAGGAAAGAGTGAAGACGCAGAGTCCTGTTGAGTGTGGGGTTGCGTAAAGGCTCCCCCAGGGAGTTCAGGTGTACCCAAAGGCTTCCGCTGAGAGCACTTTTTGATGGCAGAAAGTGGCACCGTACGTGTTTTTTCGGGTCTAACTCGGGTTCAGCTTCTTGTTGCGGTTAGGGTTATGTTTAGGGTTGTTAGGAAAGAGTGAAGACGCAGAGTCCTGTTGAGTGTGGGGTTGCGTAAAGGCTCCCCCAGGGAGTTCAGGTGTACCCAAAGGCTTCCGCCGAGAGCACTTTTTGATGGCAGAAAGTGGCACCGTACGTGTTTTTTCGGGTCTAACTCGGGTTGAGCTTCTTGTTGCGGTTAGGGTTATGTTTAGGGTTGTTAGGAAAGAGTGAAGACGCAGAGTCCTGTTGAGTGTGGGGTTGCGTAAAGGCTCCCCCAGGGAGTTCAGGTGTACCCAAAGGCTTCCGCTGAGAGCACTTTTTGATGGCAGAAAGTGGCACCGTACGTGTTTTTTCGGGTCTAACTCGGGTTCAGCGTCTTGTTGCGGTTAGGGTTATGTTTAGGGTTGTTAGGAAAGAGTGAAGACGCAGAGTCCTGTTGAGTGTGGGGTTGCGTAAAGGCTCCCCCAGGGAGTTCAGGTGTACCCAAAGGCTTCCGCTGAGAGCACTTTTTGATGGCAGAAAGTGGCACCGTACGTGTTTTTTCGGGTCTAACTCGGGTTCAGCTTCTTGTTGCGGTTAGGGTTATGTTTAGGGTTGTTAGGAAAGAGTGAAGACGCAGAGTCCTGTTGAGTGTGGGGTTGCGTAAAGGCTCCCCCAGGGAGTTCAGGTGTACCCAAAGGCTTCCGCTGAGAGCACTTTTTGATGGCAGAAAGTGGCACCGTACGTGTTTTTTCGGGTCTAACTCGGGTTCAGCTTCTTGTTGCGGTTAGGGTTATGTTTAGGGTTGTTAGGAAAGAGTGAAGACGCAGAGTCCTGTTGAGTGTGGGGTTGCGTAAAGGCTCCCCCAGGGAGTTCAGGTGTACCCAAAGGCTTCCGCTGAGAGCACTTTTGGATGGCAGAAAGTGGCACCGTACGTGTTTTTTCGGGTCTAACTCGGGTTCAGCTTCTTGTTGCGGTTAGGGTTATGTTTAGGGTTGTTAGGAAAGAGTGAAGACGCAGAGTCCTGTTGAGTGTGGGGTTGCGTAAAGGCTCCCCCAGGGAGTTCAGGTGTAGCCAAAGGCTTCCGCTGAGAGCACTTTTGGATGGCAGAAAGTGGCACCGTACGTGTTTTTTCGGGTCTAACTCGGGTTCAGCTTCTTGTTGCGGTTAGGGTTATGTTTAGGGTTGTTAGGAAAGAGTGAAGACGCAGAGTCCTGTTGAGTGTGGGGTTGCGTAAAGGCTCCCCCAGGGAGTTCAGGTGTACCCAAAGGCTTCTGCTGAGAGCACTTTTTGATGGCAGAAAGTGGCACCGTACGTGTTTTTTCGGGTCTAACTCGGGTTGAGCTTCTTGTTGCGGTTAGGGTTATGTTTAGGGTTGTTAGGAAAGAGTGAAGACGCAGAGTCCTGTTGAGTGTGGGGTTGCGTAAAGGCTCCCCCAGGGAGTTCAGGTGTACCCAAAGGCTTCCGCTGAGAGCACTTTTTGATGGCAGAAAGTGGCACCGTACGTGTTTTTTCGGGTCTAACTCGGGTTCAGCTTCTTGTTGCGGTTAGGGTTATGTTTAGGGTTGTTAGGAAAGAGTGAAGACGCAGAGTCCTGTTGAGTGTGGGGTTGCGTAAAGGCTCCCCCAGGGAGTTCAGGTGTACCCAAAGGCTTCCGCTGAGAGCACTTTTGGATGGCAGAAAGTGGCACCGTACGTGTTTTTTCGGGTCTAACTCGGGTTGAGCTTCTTGTTGCGGTTAGGGTTATGTTTAGGGTTGTTAGGAAAGAGTGAAAACGCAGAGTCCTGTTGAGTGTGGGGTTGCGTAAAGACTCCCCCAGGGAGTTCAGGTGTACCCAAAGGCTTCCGCTGAGAGCACTTTTTGATGGCAGAAAGTGGCACCGTACGTGTTTTTTCGGGTCTAACTCGGGTTGAGCTTCTTGTTGCGGTTAGGGTTATGTTTAGGGTTGTTAGGAAAGAGTGAAGATGCAGAGTCCTGTTGAGTGTGGGGTTGCGTAAAGGCTCCCCCAGGGAGTTCAGGTGTACCCAAAGGCTTCCGCTGAGAGCACTTTTTGATGGCAGAAAGTGGCACCGTACGTGTTTTTTCGGGTCTAACTCGGGTTCAGCTTCTTGTTGCGGTTAGGGTTATGTTCAGGGTTGTTAGGAAAGAGTGAAGACGCAGAGTCCTGTTGAGTGTGGGGTTGCGTAAAGGCTCCCCCAGGGAGTTCAGGTGTACCCAAAGGCTTCCGCTGAGAGCACTTTTGGATGGCAGAAAGTGGCACCGTACGTGTTTTTTCGGGTCTAACTCGGGTTCAGCTTCTTGTTGCGGTTAGGGTTATGTTTAGGGTTGTTAGGAAAGAGTGAAGACGCAGAGTCCTGTTGAGTGTGGGGTTGCGTAAAGGCTCCCCCAGGGAGTTCAGGTGTACCCAAAGGCTTCCGCTGAGAGCACTTTTTGATGGCAGAAAGTGGCACCGTACGTGTTTTTTCGGGTCTAACTCGGGTTGAGCTTCTTGTTGCGGTTAGGGTTATGTTTAGGGTTGTTAGGAAAGAGTGAAGACGCAGAGTCCTGTTGAGTGTGGGGTTGCGTAAAGGCTCCCCCAGGGAGTTCAGGTGTACCCAAAGGCTTCCGCTGAGAGCACTTTTTGATGGCAGAAAGTGGCACCGTACGTGTTTTTTCGGGTCTAACTCGGGTTCAGCTTCTTGTTGCGGTTAGGGTTATGTTTAGGGTTGTTAGGAAAGAGTGAAGACGCAGAGTCCTGTTGAGTGTGGGGTTGCGTAAAGGCTCCCCCAGGGAGTTCAGGTGTACCCAAAGGCTTCCGCTGAGAGCACTTTTTGATGGCAGAAAGTGGCACCGTACGTGTTTTTTCGGGTCTAACTCGGGTTCAGCTTCTTGTTGCGGTTAGGGTTATGTTTAGGGTTGTTAGGAAAGAGTGAAGACGCAGAGTCCTGTTGAGTGTGGGGTTGCGTAAAGGCTCCCCCAGGGAGTTC
Organism: Anser anser; assembly: GCF_964211835.1. NCBI lineage: Eukaryota > Metazoa > Chordata > Aves > Anseriformes > Anatidae > Anser > Anser anser. The sequence goes on along the minus strand of NW_028154038.1, from coordinate 67,429 downwards.
AGGTGTACCCAAAGGCTTCCGCTGAGAGCACTTTTTGATGGCAGAAAGTGGCACCGTACGTGTTTTTTCGGGTCTAACTCGGGTTCAGCTTCTTGTTGCGGTTAGGGTTATGTTTAGGGTTGTTAGGAAAGAGTGAAGACGCAGAGTCCTGTTGAGTGTGGGGTTGCGTAAAGGCTCCCCCAGGGAGTTCAGGTGTACCCAAAGGCTTCCGCCGAGAGCACTTTTTGATGGCAGAAAGTGGCACCGTACGTGTTTTTTCGGGTCTAACTCGGGTTCAGCTTCTTGTTGCGGTTAGGGTTATGTTTAGGGTTGTTAGGAAAGAGTGAAGACGCAGAGTCCTGTTGAGTGTGGGGTTGCGTAAAGGCTCCCCCAGGGAGTTCAGGTGTACCCAAAGGCTTCCGCTGAGAGCACTTTTTGATGGCAGAAAGTGGCACCGTACGTGTTTTTTCGGGTCTAACTCGGGTTCAGCTTCTTGTTGCGGTTAGGGTTATGTTTAGGGTTGTTAGGAAAGAGTGAAGACGCAGAGTCCTGTTGAGTGTGGGGTTGCGTAAAGGCTCCCCCAGGGAGTTCAGGTCTACCCAAAGGCTTCCGCCGAGAGCACTTTTTGATGGCAGAAAGTGGCACCGTACGTGTTTTTTCGGGTCTAACTCGGGTTCAGCTTCTTGTTGCGGTTAGGGTTATGTTTAGGGTTGTTAGGAAAGAGTGAAGACGCAGAGTCCTGTTGAGTGTGGGGTTGCGTAAAGGCTCCCCCAGGGAGTTCAGGTGTACCCAAAGGCTTCCGCTGAGAGCACTTTTTGATGGCAGAAAGTGGCACCGTACGTGTTTTTTCGGGTCTAACTCGAGTTCAGCTTCTTGTTGCGGTTAGGGTTATGTTTAGGGTTGTTAGGAAAGAGTGAAGACTCAGAGTCCTGTTGAGTGTGGGGTTGCGTAAAGGCTCCCCCAGGGAGTTCAGGTGTACCCAAAGGCTTCCGCTGAGAGCACTTTTTGATGGCAGAAAGTGGCACCGTACGTGTTTTTTCGGGTCTAACTCGGGTTGAGCTTCTTGTTGCGGTTAGGGTTATGTTTAGGGTTGTTAGGAAAGAGTGAAGACGCAGAGTCCTGTTGAGTGTGGGGTTGCGTAAAGGCTCCGCCAGGGAGTTCAGGTGTACCCAAAGGCTTCCGCTGAGAGCACTTTTTGATGGCAGAAAGTGGCACCGTACGTGTTTTTTCGGGTCTAACTCGGGTTGAGCTTCTTGTTGCGGTTAGGGTTATGTTTAGGGTTGTTAGGAAAGAGTGAAGACGCAGAGTCCTGTTGAGTGTGGGGTTGCGTAAAGGCTCCCCCAGGGAGTTCAGGTGTACCCAAAGGCTTCCGCTGAGAGCACTTTTTGATGGCAGAAAGTGGCACCGTACGTGTTTTTTCGGGTCTAACTCGGGTTGAGCTTCTTGTTGCGGTTAGGGTTATGTTTAGGGTTGTTAGGAAAGAGTGAAGACGCAGAGTCCTGTTGAGTGTGGGGTTGCGTAAAGGCTCCCCCAGGGAGTTCAGGTGTACCCAAAGGCTTCCGCTGAGAGCACTTTTTGATGGCAGAAAGTGGCACCGTACGTGTTTTTTCGGGTCTAACTCGGGTTGAGCTTCTTGTTGCGGTTAGGGTTATGTTTAGGGTTGTTAGGAAAGAGTGAAGACGCAGAGTCCTGTTGAGTGTGGGGTTGCGTAAAGGCTCCCCCAGGGAGTTCAGGTGTACCCAAAGGCTTCCGCTGAGAGCACTTTTGGATGGCAGAAAGTGGCACCGTACGTGTTTTTTCGGGTCTAACTCGGGTTCAGCTTCTTGTTCCGGTTAGGCTTATGTTTAAGGTTGTTAGGAAAGAGTGAAAACGCAGAGTCCTGTTGAGTGTGGGGTTGCGTAAAGACTCCCCCAGGGAGTTCAGGTGTACCCAAAGGCTTCCGCTGAGAGCACTTTTTGATGGCAGAAAGTGGCACCGTACGTGTTTTTTCGGGTCTAACTCGGGTTCAGCTTCTTGTTGCGGTTAGGGTTATGTTTAGGGTTGTTAGGAAAGAGTGAAGACGCAGAGTCCTGTTGAGTGTGGGGTTGCGTAAAGGCTCCCCCAGGGAGTTCAGGTGTACCCAAAGGCTTCCGCTGAGAGCACTTTTTGATGGCAGAAAGTGGCACCGTACGTGTTTTTTCGGGTCTAACTCGGGTTCAGCTTCTTGTTGCGGTTAGGGTTATGTTCAGGGTTGTTAGGAAAGAGTGAAGACGCAGAGTCCTGTTGAGTGTGGGGTTGCGTAAAGGCTCCCCCAGGGAGTTCAGGTGTACCCAAAGGCTTCCGCCGAGAGCACTTTTTGATGGCAGAAAGTGGCACCGTACGTGTTTTTTCGGGTCTAACTCGGGTTGAGCTTCTTGTTGCGGTTAGGGTTATGTTTAGGGTTGTTAGGAAAGAGTGAAGACGCAGAGTCCTGTTGAGTGTGGGGTTGCGTAAAGGCTCCCCCAGGGAGTTCAGGTGTACCCAAAGGCTTCCGCTGAGAGCACTTTTTGATGGCAGAAAGTGGCACCGTACGTGTTTTTTCGGGTCTAACTCGGGTTCAGCGTCTTGTTGCGGTTAGGGTTATGTTTAGGGTTGTTAGGAAAGAGTGAAGACGCAGAGTCCTGTTGAGTGTGGGGTTGCGTAAAGGCTCCCCCAGGGAGTTCAGGTGTACCCAAAGGCTTCCGCTGAGAGCACTTTTGGATGGCAGAAAGTGGCACCGTACGTGTTTTTTCGGGTCTAACTCGGGTTGAGCTTCTTGTTGCGGTTAGGGTTATGTTTAGGGTTGTTAGGAAAGAGTGAAGACGCAGAGTCCTGTTGAGTGTGGGGTTGCGTAAAGGCTCCCCCAGGGAGTTCAGGTGTACCCAAAGGCTTCCGCTGAGAGCACTTTTTGATGGCAGAAAGTGGCACCGTACGTGTTTTTTCGGGTCTAACTCGGGTTCAGCTTCTTGTTGCGGTTAGGGTTATGTTTAGGGTTGTTAGGAAAGAGTGAAGACGCAGAGTCCTGTTGAGTGTGGGGCTGCGTAAAGGCTCCCCCAGGGAGTTCAGGTGTACCCAAAGGCTTCCGCTGAGAGCACTTTTTGATGGCAGAAAGTGGCACCGTACGTGTTTTTTCGGGTCTAACTCGGGTTCAGCTTCTTGTTGCGGTTAGGGTTATGTTTAGGGTTGTTAGGAAAGAGTGAAGACGCAGAGTCCTGTTGAGTGTGGGGTTGCGTAAAGGCTCCCCCAGGGAGTTCAGGTGTACCCAAAGGCTTCCGCTGAGAGCACTTTTTGATGGCAGAAAGTGGCACCGTACGTGTTTTTTCGGGTCTAACTCGGGTTCAGCTTCTTGTTGCGGTTAGGGTTATGTTTAGGGTTGTTAGGAAAGAGTGAAGACGCAGAGTCCTGTTGAGTGTGGGGTTGCGTAAAGGCTCCCCCAGGGAGTTCAGGTGTACCCAAAGGCTTCCGCTGAGAGCACTTTTTGATGGCAGAAAGTGGCACCGTACGTGTTTTATCGGGTCTAACTCGGGTTGAGCTTCTTGTTGCGGTTAGGGTTATGTTTAGGGTTGTTAGGAAAGAGTGAAGACTCAGAGTCCTGTTGAGTGTGGGGTTGCGTAAAGGCTCCCCCAGGGAGTTCAGGTGTACCCAAAGGCTTCCGCTGAGAGCACTTTTTGATGGCAGAAAGTGGCACCGTACGTGTTTTTTCGGGTCTAACTCGGGTTCAGCTTCTTGTTGCGGTTAGGGTTATGTTTAGGGTTGTTAGGAAAGAGTGAAGACGCAGAGTCCTGTTGAGTGTGGGGTTGCGTAAAGGCTCCCCCAGGGAGTTCAGGTGTACCCAAAGGCTTCCGCTGAGAGCACTTTTGGATGGCAGAAAGTGGCACCGTACGTGTTTTTTCGGGTCTAACTCGGGTTCAGCTTCTTGTTGCGGTTAGGGTTATGTTTAGGGTTGTTAGGAAAGAGCGAAGACGCAGAGTCCTGTTGAGTGTGGGGCTGCGTAAAGGCTCCCCCAGGGAGTTCAGGTGTACCCAAAGGCTTCCGCTGAGAGCACTTTTTGATGGCATAAAGTGGCACCGTACGTGTTTTTTCGGGTCTAACTCGGGTTCAGCTTCTTGTTGCGGTTAGGGTTATGTTTAGGGTTGTTAGGAAAGAGTGAAGACGCAGAGTCCTGTTGAGTGTGGGGTTGCGTAAAGGCTCCCCCAGGGAGTTCAGGTGTACCCAAAGGCTTCCGCTGAGAGCACTTTTTGATGGCAGAAAGTGGCACCGTACGTGTTTTTTCGGGTCTAACTCGGGTTCAGCTTCTTGTTGCGGTTAGGGTTATGTTTAGGGTTGTTAGGAAAGAGTGAAGACGCAGAGTCCTGTTGAGTGTGGGGTTGCGTAAAGGCTCCCCCAGGGAGTTCAGGTGTACCCAAAGGCTTCCGCTGAGAGCACTTTTTGATGGCAGAAAGTGGCACCGTACGTGTTTTATCGGGTCTAACTCGGGTTCAGCTTCTTGTTGCGGTTAGGGTTATGTTTAGGGTTGTTAGGAAAGAGTGAAGACTCAGAGTCCTGTTGAGTGTGGGGTTGCGTAAAGGCTCCCCCAGGGAGTTCAGGTGTACCCAAAGGCTTCCGCTGAGAGCACTTTTTGATGGCAGAAAGTGGCACCGTACGTGTTTTTTCGGGTCTAACTCGGGTTCAGCTTCTTGTTGCGGTTAGGGTTATGTTTAGGGTTGTTAGGAAAGAGTGAAGACGCAGAGTCCTGTTGAGTGTGGGGTTGCGTAAAGGCTCCCCCAGGGAGTTCAGGTGTACCCAAAGGCTTCCGCTGAGAGCACTTTTGGATGGCAGAAAGTGGCACCGTACGTGTTTTTTCGGGTCTAACTCGGGTTGAGCTTCTTGTTGCGGTTAGGGTTATGTTTAGGGTTGTTAGGAAAGAGTGAAGACGCAGAGTCCTGTTGAGTGTGGGGTTGCGTAAAGGCTCCCCCAGGGAGTTCAGGTGTACCCAAAGGCTTCCGCTGAGAGCACTTTTTGATGGCAGAAAGTGGCACCGTACGTGTTTTTTCGGGTCTAACTCGGGTTCAGCTTCTTGTTGCGGTTAGGGTTATGTTTAGGGTTGTTAGGAAAGAGTGAAGACGCAGAGTCCTGTTGAGTGTGGGGTTGCGTAAAGGCTCCCCCAGGGAGTTCAGGTGTACCCAAAGGCTTCCGCTGAGAGCACTTTTTGATGGCAGAAAGTGGCACCGTACGTGTTTTTTCGGGTCTAACTCGGGTTCAGCTTCTTGTTGCGGTTAGGGTTATGTTTAGGGTTGTTAGGAAAGAGTGAAGACGCAGAGTCCTGTTGAGTGTGGGGTTGCGTAAAGGCTCCCCCAGGGAGTTCAGGTGTACCCAAAGGCTTCCGCTGAGAGCACTTTTGGATGGCAGAAAGTGGCACCGTACGTGTTTTTTCGGGTCTAACTCGGGTTCAGCTTCTTGTTCCGGTTAGGCTTATGTTTAGGGTTGTTAGGAAAGAGTGAAGACGCAGAGTCCTGTTGAGTGTGGGGTTGCGTAAAGACTCCCCCAGGGAGTTCAGGTGTACCCAAAGGCTTCCGCTGAGAGCACTTTTTGATGGCAGAAAGTGGCACCGTACGTGTTTTTTCGGGTCTAACTCGGGTTCAGCTTCTTGTTGCGGTTAGGGTTATGTTTAGGGTTGTTAGGAAAGAGTGAAGACGCAGAGTCCTGTTGAGTGTGGGGTTGCGTAAAGGCTCCCCCAGGGAGTTCAGGTGTACCCAAAGGCTTCCGCTGAGAGCACTTTTTGATGGCAGAAAGTGGCACCGTACGTGTTTTTTCGGGTCTAACTCGGGTTCAGCTTCTTGTTGCGGTTAGGGTTATGTTCAGGGTTGTTAGGAAAGAGTGAAGACGCAGAGTCCTGTTGAGTGTGGGGTTGCGTAAAGGCTCCCCCAGGGAGTTCAGGTGTACCCAAAGGCTTCCGCTGAGAGCACTTTTTGATGGCAGAAAGTGGCACCGTATGTGTTTTTTCGGGTCTAACTCGGGTTGAGCTTCTTGTTGCGGTTAGGGTTATGTTTAGGGTTGTTAGGAAAGAGTGAAGACGCAGAGTCCTGTTGAGTGTGGGGTTGCGTAAAGGCTCCCCCAGGGAGTTCAGGTGTACCCAAAGGCTTCCGCTGAGAGCACTTTTTGATGGCAGAAAGTGGCACCGTACGTGTTTTTTCGGGTCTAACTCGGGTTCAGCTTCTTGTTGCGGTTAGGGTTATGTTTAGGGTTGTTAGGAAAGAGTGAAGACGCAGAGTCCTGTTGAGTGTGGGGTTGCGTAAAGGCTCCCCCAGGGAGTTCAGGTGTACCCAAAGGCTTCCGCTGAGAGCACTTTTGGATGGCAGAAAGTGGCACCGTACGTGTTTTTTCGGGTCTAACTCGGGTTGAGCTTCTTGTTGCGGTTAGGGTTATGTTTAGGGTTGTTAGGAAAGAGTGAAGACGCAGAGTCCTGTTGAGTGTGGGGTTGCGTAAAGGCTCCCCCAGGGAGTTCAGGTGTACCCAAAGGCTTCCGCTGAGAGCACTTTTTGATGGCAGAAAGTGGCACCGTACGTGTTTTTTCGGGTCTAACTCGGGTTCAGCTTCTTGTTGCGGTTAGGGTTACGTTTAGGGTTGTTAGGAAAGAGTGAAGACGCAGAGTCCTGTTGAGTGTGGGGTTGCGTAAAGGCTCCCCCAGGGAGTTCAGGTGTACCCAAAGGCTTCCGCTGAGAGCACTTTTTGATGGCAGAAAGTGGCACCGTACGTGTTTTTTCGGGTCTAACTCGGGTTCAGCTTCTTGTTGCGGTTAGGGTTATGTTTAGGGTTGTTAGGAAAGAGTGAAGACGCAGAGTCCTGTTGAGTGTGGGGTTGCGTAAAGGCTCCCCCAGGGAGTTCAGGTGTACCCAAAGGCTTCCGCTGAGAGCACTTTTTGATGGCAGAAAGTGGCACCGTACGTGTTTTTTCGGGTCTAACTCGGGTTCAGCTTCTTGTTGCGGTTAGGGTTATGTTTAGGGTTGTTAGGAAAGAGTGAAGACGCAGAGTCCTGTTGAGTGTGGGGTTGCGTAAAGGCTCCCCCAGGGAGTTCAGGTGTACCCAAAGGCTTCCGCTGAGAGCACTTTTTGATGGCAGAAAGTGGCACCGTACGTGTTTTTTCGGGTCTAACTCGGGTTCAGCTTCTTGTTGCGGTTAGGGTTATGTTTAGGGTTGTTAGGAAAGAGTGAAGACGCAGAGTCCTGTTGAGTGTGGGGTTGCGTAAAGGCTCCCCCAGGGAGTTCAGGTGTACCCAAAGGCTTCCGCTGAGAGCACTTTTGGATGGCAGAAAGTGGCACCGTACGTGTTTTTTCGGGTCTAACTCGGGTTCAGCTTCTTGTTCCGGTTAGGCTTATGTTTAGGGTTGTTAGGAAAGAGTGAAAACGCAGAGTCCTGTTGAGTGTGGGGTTGCGTAAAGACTCCCCCAGGGAGTTCAGGTGTACCCAAAGGCTTCCGCTGAGAGCACTTTTTGATGGCAGAAAGTGGCACCGTACGTGTTTTTTCGGGTCTAACTCGGGTTGAGCTTCTTGTTGCGGTTAGGGTTATGTTTAGGGTTGTTAGGAAAGAGTGAAGACGCAGAGTCCTGTTGAGTGTGGGGTTGCGTAAAGGCTCCCCCAGGGAGTTCAGGTGTACCCAAAGGCTTCCGCTGAGAGCACTTTTTGATGGCAGAAAGTGGCACCGTACGTGTTTTTTCGGGTCTAACTCGGGTTCAGCTTCTTGTTGCGGTTAGGGTTATGTTCAGGGTTGTTAGGAAAGAGTGAAGACGCAGAGTCCTGTTGAGTGTGGGGTTGCGTAAAGGCTCCCCCAGGGAGTTCAGGTGTACCCAAAGGCTTCCGCTGAGAGCACTTTTGGAGGGCAGAAAGTGGCACCGTACGTGTTTTTTCGGGTCTAACTCGGGTTCAGCTTCTTGTTGCGGTTAGGGTTATGTTTAGGGTTGTTAGGAAAGAGTGAAGACGCAGAGTCCTGTTGAGTGTGGGGTTGCGTAAAGGCTCCCCCAGGGAGTTCAGGTGTACCCAAAGGCTTCCGCTGAGAGCACTTTTGGATGGCAGAAAGTGGCACCGTACGTGTTTTTTCGGGTCTAACTCGGGTTCAGCTTCTTGTTGCGGTTAGGGTTATGTTTAGGGTTGTTAGGAAAGAGTGAAGACGCAGAGTCCTGTTGAGTGTGGGGTTGCGTAAAGGCTCCCCCAGGGAGTTCAGGTGTACCCAAAGGCTTCCGCTGAGAGCACTTTTGGATGGCAGAAAGTGGCACCGTACGTGTTTTTTCGGGTCTAACTCGGGTTCAGCTTCTTGTTGCGGTTAGGGTTATGTTTAGGGTTGTTAGGAAAGAGCGAAGACGCAGAGTCCTGTTGAGTGTGGGGTTGCGTAAAGGCTCCCCCAGGGAGTTCAGGTGTACCCAAAGGCTTCCGCTGAGAGCACTTTTTGATGGCAGAAAGTGGCACCGTACGTGTTTTTTCGGGTCTAACTCGGGTTGAGCTTCTTGTTGCGGTTAGGGTTATGTTTAGGGTTGTTAGGAAAGAGTGAAGACGCAGAGTCCTGTTGAGTGTGGGGTTGCGTAAAGGCTCCCCCAGGGAGTTCAGGTGTACCCAAAGGCTTCCGCTGAGAGCACTTTTTGATGGCAGAAAGTGGCACCGTACGTGTTTTTTCGGGTCTAACTCGGGTTCAGCTTCTTGTTGCGGTTAGGGTTATGTTTAGGGTTGTTAGGAAAGAGTGAAGACGCAGAGTCCTGTTGAGTGTGGGGTTGCGTAAAGGCTCCCCCAGGGAGTTCAGGTGTACCCAAAGGCTTCCGCTGAGAGCACTTTTTGATGGCAGAAAGTGGCACCGTACGTGTTTTTTCGGGTCTAACTCGGGTTCAGCTTCTTGTTGCGGTTAGGGTTATGTTTAGGGTTGTTAGGAAAGAGCGAAGACGCAGAGTCCTGTTGAGTGTGGGGTTGCGTAAAGGCTCCCCCAGGGAGTTCAGGTGTAACCAAAGGCTTCCGCTGAGAGCACTTTTTGATGGCAGAAAGTGGCACCGTACGTGTTTTTTCGGGTCTACCTCGGGTTCAGCTTCTTGTTGCGGTTAGGGTTATGTTTAGGGTTGTTAGGAAAGAGTGAAGACGCAGAGTCCTGTTGAGTGTGGGGTTGCGTAAAGGCTCCCCCAGGGAGTTCAGGTGTACCCAAAGGCTTCCGCTGAGAGCACTTTTGGATGGCAGAAAGTGGCACCGTACGTGTTTTATCGGGTCTAACTCGGGTTCAGCTTCTTGTTGCGGTTAGGGTTATGTTTAGGGTTGTTAGGAAAGAGTGAAGACTCAGAGTCCTGTTGAGTGTGGGGTTGCGTAAAGGCTCCCCCAGGGAGTTCAGGTGTACCCAAAGGCTTCCACTGAGAGCACTTTTTGATGGCAGAAAGTGGCACCGTACGTGTTTTTTCGGGTCTAACTCGGGTTCAGCTTCTTGTTGCGGTTAGGGTTATGTTTAGGGTTGTTAGGAAAGAGTGAAGACGCAGAGTCCTGTTGAGTGTGGGGTTGCGTAAAGGCTCCCCCAGGGAGTTCAGGTGTACCCAAAGGCTTCCGCTGAGAGCACTTTTTTTAGGCAGAAAGTGGCACCGTACGTGTTTTTTCGGGTCTAACTCGGGTTCAGCTTCTTGTTGCGGTTAGGGTTATGTTTAGGGTTGTTAGGAAAGAGTGAAGACGCAGAGTCCTGTTGAGTGTGGGGTTGCGTAAAGGCTCCCCCAGGGAGTTCAGGTGTACCCAAAGGCTTCCGCTGAGAGCACTTTTTGATGGCAGAAAGTGGCACCGTACGTGTTTTTTCGGGTCTAACTCGGGTTCAGCTTCTTGTTGCGGTTAGGGTTATGTTTAGGGTTGTTAGGAAAGAGTGAAGACGCAGAGTCCTGTTGAGTGTGGGGTTGCGTAAAGGCTCCCCCAGGGAGTTCAGGTGTACCCAAAGGCTTCCGCTGAGAGCACTTTTGGATGGCAGAAAGTGGCACCGTACGTGTTTTTTCGGGTCTAACTCGGGTTGAGCTTCTTGTTGCGGTTAGGGTTATGTTTAGGGTTGTTAGGAAAGAGCGAAGACGCAGAGTCCTGTTGAGTGTGGGGTTGCGTAAAGGCTCCCCCAGGGAGTTCAGGTGTACCCAAAGGCTTCCGCTGAGAGCACTTTTTGATGGCAGAAAGTGGCACCGTACGTGTTTTTTCGGGTCTAACTCGGGTTCAGCTTCTTGTTGCGGTTAGGGTTATGTTTAGGGTTGTTAGGAAAGAGTGAAGACGCAGAGTCCTGTTGAGTGTGGGGTTGCGTAAAGGCTCCCCCAGGGAGTTCAGGTGTACCCAAAGGCTTCCGCTGAGAGCACTTTTTGATGGCAGAAAGTGGCACCGTACGTGTTTTATCGGGTCTAACTCGGGTTGAGCTTCTTGTTGCGGTTAGGGTTATGTTTAGGGTTGTTAGGAAAGAGTGAAGACGCAGAGTCCTGTTGAGTGTGGGGTTGCGTAAAGGCTCCCCCAGGGAGTTCAGGTGTACCCAAAGGCTTCCGCTGAGAGCACTTTTTGATGGCAGAAAGTGGCACCGTACGTGTTTTTTCGGGTCTAACTCGGGTTCAGCTTCTTGTTGCGGTTAGGGTTATGTTTAGGGTTGTTAGGAAAGAGTGAAGACGCAGAGTCCTGTTGAGTGTGGGGTTGCGTAAAGGCTCCCCCAGGGAGTTCAGGTGTACCCAAAGGCTTCCGCTGAGAGCACTTTTTGATGGCAGAAAGTGGCACCGTACGTGTTTTTTCGGGTCTAACTCGGGTTGAGCTTCTTGTTGCGGTTAGGGTTATGTTTAGGGTTGTTAGGAAAGAGTGAAGACGCAGAGTCCTGTTGAGTGTGGGGTTGCGTAAAGGCTCCCCCAGGGAGTTCAGGTGTACCCAAAGGCTTCCGCTGAGAGCACTTTTGGATGGCAGAAAGTGGCACCGTACGTGTTTTTTCGGGTCTAACTCGGGTTGAGCTTCTTGTTGCGGTTAGGGTTATGTTTAGGGTTGTTAGGAAAGAGTGAAGACGCAGAGTCCTGTTGAGTGTGGGGTTGCGTAAAGGCTCCCCCAGGGAGTTCAGGTGTACCCAAAGGCTTCCGCTGGGAGCACTTTTTGATGGCAGAAAGTGGCACCGTACGTGTTTTTTCGGGTCTAACTCGGGTTCAGCTTCTTGTTGCGGTTAGGGTTATGTTTAGGGTTGTTAGGAAAGAGTGAAGACGCAGAGTCCTGTTGAGTGTGGGGTTGCGTAAAGGCTCCCCCAGGGAGTTCAGGTGTACCCAAAGGCTTCCGCTGAGAGCACTTTTGGAGGGCAGAAAGTGGCACCGTACGTGTTTTTTCGGGTCTAACTCGGGTTCAGCTTCTTGTTGCGGTTAGGGTTATGTTTAGGGTTGTTAGGAAAGAGCGAAGACGCAGAGTCCTGTTGAGTGTGGGGTTGCGTAAAGGCTCCCCCAGGGAGTTCAGGTGTACCCAAAGGCTTCCGCTGAGAGCACTTTTTGATGGCAGAAAGTGGCACCGTACGTGTTTTTTCGGGTCTAACTCGGGTTGAGCTTCTTGTTGCGGTTAGGGTTATGTTTAGGGTTGTTAGGAAAGAGTGAAGACGCAGAGTCCTGTTGAGTGTGGGGTTGCGTAAAGGCTCCCCCAGGGAGTTCAGGTGTACCCAAAGGCTTCCGCTGAGAGCACTTTTTGATGGCAGAAAGTGGCACCGTACGTGTTTTTTCGGGTCTAACTCGGGTTCAGCTTCTTGTTGCGGTTAGGGTTATGTTTAGGGTTGTTAGGAAAGAGTGAAGACGCAGAGTCCTGTTGAGTGTGGGGTTGCGTAAAGGCTCCCCCAGGGAGTTCAGGTGTACCCAAAGGCTTCCGCTGAGAGCACTTTTTGATGGCAGAAAGTGGCACCGTACGTGTTTTTTCGGGTCTAACTCGGGTTGAGCTTCTTGTTGCGGTTAGGGTTATGTTTAGGGTTGTTAGGAAAGAGCGAAGACGCAGAGTCCTGTTGAGTGTGGGGTTGCGTAAAGGCTCCCCCAGGGAGTTCAGGTGTAACCAAAGGCTTCCGCTGAGAGCACTTTTTGATGGCAGAAAGTGGCACCGTACGTGTTTTTTCGGGTCTAACTCGGGTTGAGCTTCTTGTTGCGGTTAGGGTTATGTTTAGGGTTGTTAGGAAAGAGTGAAGACGCAGAGTCCTGTTGAGTGTGGGGTTGCGTAAAGGCTCCCCCAGGGAGTTCAGGTGTACCCAAAGGCTTCCGCTGAGATCACTTTTTGATGGCAGAAAGTGGCACCGTACGTGTTTTATCGGGTCTAACTCGGGTTCAGCTTCTTGTTGCGGTTAGGGTTATGTTTAGGGTTGTTAGGAAAGAGTGAAGACGCAGAGTCCTGTTGAGTGTGGGGTTGCGTAAAGGCTTACCCAGGGAGTTCAGGTGTACCCAAAGGCTTCCGCTGAGAGCACTTTTTGATGGCAGAAAGTGGCACCGTACGTGTTTTTTCGGGTCTAACTCGGGTTCAGCTTCTTGTTGCGGTTAGGGTTATGTTTAGGGTTGTTAGGAAAGAGTGAAGACGCAGAGTCCTGTTGAGTGTGGGGTTGCGTAAAGGCTCCCCCAGGGAGTTCAGGTGTACCCAAAGGCTTCCGCTGAGAGCACTTTTGGATGGCAGAAAGTGGCACCGTACGTGTTTTTTCGGGTCTAACTCGGGTTCAGCTTCTTGTTGCGGTTAGGGTTATGTTTAGGGTTGTTAGGAAAGAGTGAAGACGCAGAGTCCTGTTGAGTGTGGGGTTGCGTAAAGGCTCCCCCAGGGAGTTCAGGTGTACCCAAAGGCTTCCGCTGAGAGCACTTTTTGATGGCAGAAAGTGGCACCGTACGTGTTTTTTCGGGTCTAACTCGGGTTCAGCTTCTTGTTGCGGTTAGGGTTATGTTTAGGGTTGTTAGGAAAGAGCGAAGACGCAGAGTCCTGTTGAGTGTGGGGTTGCGTAAAGGCTCCCCCAGGGAGTTCAGGTGTACCCAAAGGCTTCCGCTGAGAGCACTTTTTGATGGCAGAAAGTGGCACCGTACGTGTTTTTTCGGGTCTAACTCGGGTTCAGCTTCTTGTTGCGGTTAGGGTTATGTTTAGGGTTGTTAGGAAAGAGCGAAGACGCAGAGTCCTGTTGAGTGTGGGGTTGCGTAAAGGCTCCCCCAGGGAGTTCAGGTGTACCCAAAGGCTTCCGCTGAGAGCACTTTTTGATGGCAGAAAGTGGCACCGTACGTGTTTTTTCGGGTCTAACTCGGGTTCAGCTTCTTGTTGCGGTTAGGGTTATGTTTAGGGTTGTTAGGAAAGAGTGAAGACGCAGAGTCCTGTTGAGTGTGGGGTTGCGTAAAGGCTCCCCCAGGGAGTTCAGGTGTACCCAAAGGCTTCCGCTGAGAGCACTTTTTGATGGCAGAAAGTGGCACCGTACGTGTTTTTTCGGGTCTAACTCGGGTTCAGCTTCTTGTTGCGGTTAGGGTTATGTTTAGGGTTGTTAGGAAAGAGTGAAGACGCAGAGTCCTGTTGAGTGTGGGGTTGCGTAAAGGCTCCCCCAGGGAGTTCAGGTGTACCCAAAGGCTTCCGCTGAGAGCACTTTTTGATGGCAGAAAGTGGCACCGTACGTGTTTTTTCGGGTCTAACTCGGGTTGAGCTTCTTGTTGCGGTTAGGGTTATGTTTAGGGTTGTTAGGAAAGAGTGAAGACGCAGAGTCCTGTTGAGTGTGGGGTTGCGTAAAGGCTCCCCCAGGGAGTTCAGGTGTACCCAAAGGCTTCCGCTGAGAGCACTTTTTGATGGCAGAAAGTGGCACCGTACGTGTTTTTTCGGGTCTAACTCGGGTTGAGCTTCTTGTTGCGGTTAGGGTTATGTTTAGGGTTGTTAGGAAAGAGTGAAGACGCAGAGTCCTGTTGAGTGTGGGGTTGCGTAAAGGCTCCCCCAGGGAGTTCAGGTGTACCCAAAGGCTTCCGCTGAGAGCACTTTTTGATGGCAGAAAGTGGCACCGTACGTGTTTTTTCGGGTCTAACTCGGGTTGAGCTTCTTGTTGCGGTTAGGGTTATGTTTAGGGTTGTTAGGAAAGAGTGAAGACGCAGAGTCCTGTTGAGTGTGGGGTTGCGTAAAGGCTCCCCCAGGGAGTTCAGGTGTACCCAAAGGCTTCCGCTGAGAGCACTTTTTGATGGCAGAAAGTGGCACCGTACGTGTTTTTTCGGGTCTAACTCGGGTTCAGCTTCTTGTTGCGGTTAGGGTTATGTTTAGGGTTGTTAGGAAAGAGTGAAGACGCAGAGTCCTGTTGAGTGTGGGGTTGCGTAAAGGCTCCCCCAGGGAGTTCAGGTGTACCCAAAGGCTTCCGCTGAGAGCACTTTTGGATGGCAGAAAGTGGCACCGTACGTGTTTTTTCGGGTCTAACTCGGGTTCAGCTTCTTGTTCCGGTTAGGCTTATGTTTAGGGTTGTTAGGAAAGAGTGAAAACGCAGAGTCCTGTTGAGTGTGGGGTTGCGTAAAGACTCCCACAGGGAGTTCAGGTGTACCCAAAGGCTTCCGCTGAGAGCACTTTTTGATGGCAGAAAGTGGCACCGTACGTGTTTTTTCGGGTCTAACTCGGGTTCAGCTTCTTTTTGCGGTTAGGGTTATGTTTAGGGTTGTTAGGAAAGAGTGAAGACGCAGAGTCCTGTTGAGTGTGGGGTTGCGTAAAGGCTCCCCCAGGGAGTTCAGGTGTACCCAAAGGCTTCCGCTGAGAGCACTTTTTGATGGCAGAAAGTGGCACCGTACGTGTTTTTTCGGGTCTAACTCGGGTTCAGCTTCTTGTTGCGGTTAGGGTTATGTTTAGGGTTGTTAGGAAAGAGTGAAGACGCAGAGTCCTGTTGAGTGTGGGGTTGCGTAAAGGCTCCCCCAGGGAGTTCAGGTGTACCCAAAGGCTTCCGCTGAGAGCACTTTTTGATGGCAGAAAGTGGCACCGTACGTGTTTTTTCGGGTCTAACTCGGGTTGAGCTTCTTGTTGCGGTTAGGGTTATGTTTAGGGTTGTTAGGAAAGAGTGAAGACGCAGAGTCCTGTTGAGTGTGGGGTTGCGTAAAGGCTCCCCCAGGGAGTTCAGGTGTACCCAAAGGCTTCCGCTGAGAGCACTTTTTGATGGCAGAAAGTGGCACCGTACGTGTTTTTTCGGGTCTAACTCGGGTTGAGCTTCTTGTTGCGGTTAGGGTTATGTTTAGGGTTGTTAGGAAAGAGTGAAGACGCAGAGTCCTGTTGAGTGTGGGGTTGCGTAAAGGCTCCCCCAGGGAGTTCAGGTGTACCCAAAGGCTTCCGCTGAGAGCACTTTTTGATGGCAGAAAGTGGCACCGTACGTGTTTTTTCGGGTCTAACTCGGGTTCAGCTTCTTGTTGCGGTTAGGGTTATGTTTAGGGTTGTTAGGAAAGAGTGAAGACGCAGAGTCCTGTTGAGTGTGGGGTTGCGTAAAGGCTCCCCCAGGGAGTTCAGGTGTACCCAAAGGCTTCCGCTGAGAGCACTTTTTGATGGCAGAAAGTGGCACCGTACGTGTTTTTTCGGGTCTAACTCGGGTTCAGCTTCTTGTTGCGGTTAGGGTTATGTTCAGGGTTGTTAGGAAAGAGTGAAGACGCAGAGTCCTGTTGAGTGTGGGGTTGCGTAAAGGCTCCCCCAGGGAGTTCAGGTGTACCCAAAGGCTTCCGCTGAGAGCACTTTTTGATGGCAGAAAGTGGCACCGTACGTGTTTTTTCGGGTCTAACTCGGGTTCAGCTTCTTGTTGCGGTTAGGGTTATGTTTAGGGTTGTTAGGAAAGAGTGAAGACGCAGAGTCCTGTTGAGTGTGGGGTTGCGTAAAGGCTCCCCCAGGGAGTTCAGGTGTACCCAAAGGCTTCCGCTGAGAGCACTTTTTGATGGCAGAAAGTGGCACCGTACGTGTTTTTTCGGGTCTAACTCGGGTTGAGCTTCTTGTTGCGGTTAGGGTTATGTTTAGGGTTGTTAGGAAAGAGTGAAGACGCAGAGTCCTGTTGAGTGTGGGGTTGCGTAAAGGCTCCCCCAGGGAGTTCAGGTGTACCCAAAGGCTTCCGCTGAGAGCACTTTTTGATGGCAGAAAGTGGCACCGTACGTGTTTTTTCGGGTCTAACTCGGGTTCAGCTTCTTGTTGCGGTTAGGGTTATGTTTAGGGTTGTTAGGAAAGAGTGAAGACGCAGAGTCCTGTTGAGTGTGGGGTTGCGTAAAGGCTCCCCCAGGGAGTTCAGGTGTACCCAAAGGCTTCCGCTGAGAGCACTTTTTGATGGCAGAAAGTGGCACCGTACGTGTTTTTTCGGGTCTAACTCGGGTTCAGCTTCTTGTTGCGGTTAGGGTTATGTTTAGGGTTGTTAGGAAAGAGTGAAGACGCAGAGTCCTGTTGAGTGTGGGGTTGCGTAAAGGCTCCCCCAGGGAGTTCAGGTGTACCCAAAGGCTTCCGCTCAGAGCACTTTTGGATGGCAGAAAGTGGCACCGTACGTGTTTTTTCGGGTCTAACTCGGGTTCAGCTTCTTGTTGCGGTTAGGGTTATGTTTAGGGTTGTTAGGAAAGAGTGAAGACGCAGAGTCCTGTTGAGTGTGGGGTTGCGTAAAGGCTCCCCCAGGGAGTTCAGGTGTACCCAAAGGCTTCCGCCGAGAGCACTTTTTGATGGCAGAAAGTGGCACCGTACGTGTTTTTTCGGGTCTAACTCGGGTTCAGCTTCTTGTTGCGGTTAGGGTTATGTTTATGGTTGTTAGGAAAGAGTGAAGACGCAGAGTCCTGTTGAGTGTGGGGTTGCGTAAAGGCTCCCCCAGGGAGTTCAGGTGTACCCAAAGGCTTCCGCTGAGAGCACTTTTTGATGGCAGAAAGTGGCACCGTACGTGTTTTTTCGGGTCTAACTCGGGTTCAGCTTCTTGTTGCGGTTAGGGTTATGTTTAGGGTTGTTAGGAAAGAGTAAAGACGCAGAGTCCTGTTGAGTGTGGGGTTGCGTAAAGGCTCCCCCAGGGAGTTCAGGTGTACCCAAAGGCTTCCGCCGAGAGCACTTTTTGATGGCAGAAAGTGGCACCGTACGTGTTTTTTCGGGTCTAACTCGGGTTCAGCTTCTTGTTGCGGTTAGGGTTATGTTTAGGGTTGTTAGGAAAGAGTGAAGACGCAGAGTCCTGTTGAGTGTGGGGTTGCGTAAAGGCTCCCCCAGGGAGTTCAGGTGTACCCAAAGGCTTCCGCTGAGAGCACTTTTGGATGGCAGAAAGTGGCACCGTACGTGTTTTTTCGGGTCTAACTCGGGTTCAGCTTCTTGTTGCGGTTAGGGTTATGTTTAGGGTTGTTAGGAAAGAGTGAAGACGCAGAGTCCTGTTGAGTGTGGGGTTGCGTAAAGGCTCCCCCAGGGAGTTCAGGTGTACCCAAAGGCTTCCGCTAAGATCACTTTTTGATGGCAGAAAGTGGCACCGTACGTGTTTTATCGGGTCTAACTCGGGTTCAGCTTCTTGTTGCGGTTAGGGTTATGTTTAGGGTTGTTAGGAAAGAGTGAAGACTCAGAGTCCTGTTGAGTGTGGGGTTGCGTAAAGGCTCCCCCAGGGAGTTCAGGTGTACCCAAAGGCTTCCGCTGAGAGCACTTTTTGATGGCAGAAAGTGGCACCGTACGTGTTTTTTCGGGTCTAACTCGGGTTGAGCTTCTTGTTGCGGTTAGGGTTATGTTTAGGGTTGTTAGGAAAGAGTGAAGACGCAGAGTCCTGTTGAGTGTGGGGTTGCGTAAAGGCTCCCCCAGGGAGTTCAGGTGTACCCAAAGGCTTCCGCTGAGAGCACTTTTGGATGGCAGAAAGTGGCACCGTACGTGTTTTTTCGGGTCTAACTCGGGTTGAGCTTCTTGTTGCGGTTAGGGTTATGTTTAGGGTTGTTAGGAAAGAGTGAAGACGCAGAGTCCTGTTGAGTGTGGGGTTGCGTAAAGGCTCCCCCAGGGAGTTCAGGTGTACCCAAAGGCTTCCGCTGAGAGCACTTTTTGATGGCAGAAAGTGGCACCGTACGTGTTTTTTCGGGTCTAACTCGGGTTCAGCTTCTTGTTGCGGTTAGGGTTATGTTTAGGGTTGTTAGGAAAGAGTGAAGACGCAGAGTCCTGTTGAGTGTGGGGTTGCGTAAAGGCTCCCCCAGGGAGTTCAGGTGTACCCAAAGGCTTCCGCTGAGAGCACTTTTGGATGGCAGAAAGTGGCACCGTACGTGTTTTTTCGGGTCTAACTCGGGTTCAGCTTCTTGTTGCGGTTAGGGTTATGTTTAGGGTTGTTAGGAAAGAGTGAAGACGCAGAGTCCTGTTGAGTGTGGGGTTGCGTAAAGGCTCCCCCAGGGAGTTCAGGTGTACCCAAAGGCTTCCGCTGAGAGCACTTTTGGATGGCAGAAAGTGGCACCGTACGTGTTTTTTCGGGTCTAACTCGGGTTCAGCTTCTTGTTCCGGTTAGGCTTATGTTTAGGGTTGTTAGGAAAGAGTGAAAACGCAGAGTCCTGTTGAGTGTGGGGTTGCGTAAAGACTCCCCCAGGGAGTTCAGGTGTACCCAAAGGCTTCCGCTGAGAGCACTTTTTGATGGCAGAAAGTGGCACCGTACGTGTTTTTTCGGGTCTAACTCGGGTTGAGCTTCTTGTTGCGGTTAGGGTTATGTTTAGGGTTGTTAGGAAAGAGTGAAGACGCAGAGTCCTGTTGAGTGTGGGGTTGCGTAAAGGCTCCCCCAGGGAGTTCAGGTGTACCCAAAGGCTTCCGCTGAGAGCACTTTTTGATGGCAGAAAGTGGCACCGTACGTGTTTTTTCGGGTCTAACTCGGGTTCAGCTTCTTGTTGCGGTTAGGGTTATGTTCAGGGTTGTTAGGAAAGAGTGAAGACGCAGAGTCCTGTTGAGTGTGGGGTTGCGTAAAGGCTCCCCCAGGGAGTTCAGGTGTACCCAAAGGCTTCCGCTGAGAGCACTTTTTGATGGCAGAAAGTGGCACCGTACGTGTTTTTTCGGGTCTAACTCGGGTTCAGCTTCTTGTTGCGGTTAGGGTTATGTTTAGGGTTGTTAGGAAAGAGTGAAGACGCAGAGTCCTGTTGAGTGTGGGGTTGCGTAAAGGCTCCCCCAGGGAGTTCAGGTGTACCCAAAGGCTTCCGCTGAGAGCACTTTTTGATGGCAGAAAGTGGCACCGTACGTGTTTTTTCGGGTCTAACTCGGGTTCAGCTTCTTGTTGCGGTTAGGGTTATGTTTAGGGTTGTTAGGAAAGAGTGAAGACGCAGAGTCCTGTTGAGTGTGGGGTTGCGTAAAGGCTCCCCCAGGGAGTTCAGGTGTACCCAAAGGCTTCCGCTGAGAGCACTTTTGGATGGCAGAAAGTGGCACCGTACGTGTTTTTTCGGGTCTAACTCGGGTTCAGCTTCTTGTTGCGGTTAGGGTTATGTTTAGGGTTGTTAGGAAAGAGCGAAGACGCAGAGTCCTGTTGAGTGTGGGGTTGCGTAAAGGCTCCCCCAGGGAGTTCAGGTGTACCCAAAGGCTTCCGCTGAGAGCACTTTTTGATGGCAGAAAGTGGCACCGTACGTGTTTTTTCGGGTCTAACTCGGGTTGAGCTTCTTGTTGCGGTTAGGGTTATGTTTAGGGTTGTTAGGAAAGAGTGAAGACGCAGAGTCCTGTTGAGTGTGGGGTTGCGTAAAGGCTCCCCCAGGGAGTTCAGGTGTACCCAAAGGCTTCCGCTGAGAGCACTTTTTGATGGCAGAAAGTGGCACCGTACGTGTTTTTTCGGGTCTAACTCGGGTTCAGCTTCTTGTTGCGGTTAGGGTTATGTTTAGGGTTGTTAGGAAAGAGTGAAGACGCAGAGTCCTGTTGAGTGTGGGGTTGCGTAAAGGCTCCCCCAGGGAGTTCAGGTGTACCCAAAGGCTTCCGCTGAGAGCACTTTTTGATGGCAGAAAGTGGCACCGTACGTGTTTTTTCGGGTCTAACTCGGGTTCAGCTTCTTGTTGCGGTTAGGGTTATGTTTAGGGTTGTTAGGAAAGAGCGAAGACGCAGAGTCCTGTTGAGTGTGGGGTTGCGTAAAGGCTCCCCCAGGGAGTTCAGGTGTAACCAAAGGCTTCCGCTGAGAGCACTTTTTGATGGCAGAAAGTGGCACCGTACGTGTTTTTTCGGGTCTAACTCGGGTTCAGCTTCTTGTTGCGGTTAGGGTTATGTTTAGGGTTGTTAGGAAAGAGTGAAGACGCAGAGTCCTGTTGAGTGTGGGGTTGCGTAAAGGCTCCCCCAGGGAGTTCAGGTGTACCCAAAGGCTTCCGCTGAGATCACTTTTTGATGGCAGAAAGTGGCACCGTACGTGTTTTATCGGGTCTAACTCGGGTTCAGCTTCTTGTTGCGGTTAGGGTTATGTTTAGGGTTGTTAGGAAAGAGTGAAGACTCAGAGTCCTGTTGAGTGTGGGGTTGCGTAAAGGCTCCCCCAGGGAGTTCAGGTGTACCCAAAGGCTTCCGCTGAGAGCACTTTTTGATGGCAGAAAGTGGCACCGTACGTGTTTTTTCGGGTCTAACTCGGGTTCAGCTTCTTGTTGCGGTTAGGGTTATGTTTAGGGTTGTTAGGAAAGAGTGAAGACGCAGAGTCCTGTTGAGTGTGGGGTTGCGTAAAGGCTCCCCCAGGGAGTTCAGGTGTACCCAAAGGCTTCCGCTGAGAGCACTTTTTGATGGCAGAAAGTGGCACCGTACGTGTTTTTTCGGGTCTAACTCGGGTTCAGCTTCTTGTTGCGGTTAGGGTTATGTTTAGGGTTGTTAGGAAAGAGTGAAGACGCAGAGTCCTGTTGAGTGTGGGGTTGCGTAAAGGCTCCCCCAGGGAGTTCAGGTGTACCCAAAGGCTTCCGCTGAGAGCACTTTTGGATGGCAGAAAGTGGCACCGTACGTGTTTTTTCGGGTCTAACTCGGGTTCAGCTTCTTGTTGCGGTTAGGGTTATGTTTAGGGTTGTTAGGAAAGAGTGAAGACGCAGAGTCCTGTTGAGTGTGGGGTTGCGTAAAGGCTCCCCCAGGGAGTTCAGGTGTACCCAAAGGCTTCCGCTGAGATCACTTTTTGATGGCAGAAAGTGGCACCGTACGTGTTTTATCGGGTCTAACTCGGGTTGAGCTTCTTGTTGCGGTTAGGGTTATGTTTAGGGTTGTTAGGAAAGAGTGAAGACGCAGAGTCCTGTTGAGTGTGGGGTTGCGTAAAGGCTCCCCCAGGGAGTTCAGGTGTACCCAAAGGCTTCCGCTGAGAGCACTTTTTGATGGCAGAAAGTGGCACCGTACGTGTTTTTTCGGGTCTAACTCGGGTTCAGCTTCTTGTTGCGGTTAGGGTTATGTTTAGGGTTGTTAGGAAAGAGTGAAGACGCAGAGTCCTGTTGAGTGTGGGGTTGCGTAAAGGCTCCCCCAGGGAGTTCAAGTGTACCCAAAGGCTTCCGCTGAGAGCACTTTTTGATGGCAGAAAGTGGCACCGTACGTGATTTTTCGGGTCTAACTCGGGTTCAGCTTCTTGTTGCGGTTAGGGTTATGTTTAGGGTTGTTAGGAAAGAGTGAAGACGCAGAGTCCTGTTGAGTGTGGGGTTGCGTAAAGGCTCCCCCAGGGAGTTCAGGTGTACCCAAAGGCTTCCGCTGAGAGCACTTTTTGATGGCAGAAAGTGGCACCGTACGTGTTTTTTCGGGTCTAACTCGGGTTGAGCTTCTTGTTGCGGTTAGGGTTATGTTTAGGGTTGTTAGGAAAGAGTGAAGACGCAGAGTCCTGTTGAGTGTGGGGTTGCGTAAAGGCTCCCCCAGGGAGTTCAGGTGTACCCAAAGGCTTCCGCTGAGAGCACTTTTTGATGGCAGAAAGTGGCACCGTACGTGTTTTTTCGGGTCTAACTCGGGTTCAGCTTCTTGTTGCGGTTAGGGTTATGTTTAGGGTTGTTAGGAAAGAGTGAAGACGCAGAGTCCTGTTGAGTGTGGGGTTGCGTAAAGGCTCCCCCAGGGAGTTCAGGTGTACCCAAAGGCTTCCGCTGAGAGCACTTTTGGAGGGCAGAAAGTGGCACCGTACGTGTTTTTTCGGGTCTAACTCGGGTTCAGCTTCTTGTTGCGGTTAGGGTTATGTTTAGGGTTGTTAGGAAAGAGCGAAGACGCAGAGTCCTGTTGAGTGTGGGGTTGCGTAAAGGCTCCCCCAGGGAGTTCAGGTGTACCCAAAGGCTTCCGCTGAGAGCACTTTTTGATGGCAGAAAGTGGCACCGTACGTGTTTTTTCGGGTCTAACTCGGGTTGAGCTTCTTGTTGCGGTTAGGGTTATGTTTAGGGTTGTTAGGAAAGAGTGAAGACGCAGAGTCCTGTTGAGTGTGGGGTTGCGTAAAGGCTCCCCCAGGGAGTTCAGGTGTACCCAAAGGCTTCCGCTGAGAGCACTTTTTGATGGCAGAAAGTGGCACCGTACGTGTTTTTTCGGGTCTAACTCGGGTTCAGCTTCTTGTTGCGGTTAGGGTTATGTTTAGGGTTGTTAGGAAAGAGTGAAGATGCAGAGTCCTGTTGAGTGTGGGGTGGCGTAAAGGCTCCCCCAGGGAGTTCAGGTGTACCCAAAGGCTTCCGCTGAGAGCACTTTTGGATGGCAGAAAGTGGCACCGTACGTGTTTTTTCGGGTCTAACTCGGGTTCAGCTTCTTGTTGCGGTTAGGGATATGTTTAGGGTTGTTAGGAAAGAGTGAAGACGCAGAGTCCTGTTGAGTGTGGGGTTGCGTAAAGGCTCCCCCAGGGAGTTCAGGTGTACCCAAAGGCTTCCGCTGAGAGCACTTTTTGATGGCAGAAAGTGGCACCGTACGTGTTTTTTCGGGTCTAATTCGGGTTCAGCTTCTTGTTGCGGTTAGGGTTATGTTCAGGGTTGTTAGGAAAGAGTGAAGACGCAGAGTCCTGTTGAGTGTGGGGTTGCGTAAAGGCTCCCCCAGGGAGTTCAGGTGTACCCAAAGGCTTCCGCTGAGAGCACTTTTGGATGGCAGAAAGTGGCACCGTACGTGTTTTTTCGGGTCTAACTCGGGTTCAGCTTCTTGTTGCGGTTAGGGTTATGTTTAGGGTTGTTAGGAAAGAGTGAAGACGCAGAGTCCTGTTGAGTGTGGGGTTGCGTAAAGGCTCCCCCAGGGAGTTCAGGTGTACCCAAAGGCTTCCGCTGAGAGCACTTTTGGATGGCAGAAAGTGGCACCGTACGTGTTTTTTCGGGTCTAACTCGGGTTCAGCTTCTTGTTGCGGTTAGGCTTATGTTTAGGGTTGTTAGGAAAGAGTGAAGACGCAGAGTCCTGTTGAGTGTGGGGTTGCGTAAAGGCTCCCCCAGGGAGTTCAGGTGTACCCAAAGGCTTCCGCTGAGAGCACTTTTTGATGGCAGAAAGTGGCACCGTACGTGTTTTTTCGGGTCTAACTTGGGTTCAGCTTCTTGTTGCGGTTAGGGTTATGTTTAGGGTTGTTAGGAAAGAGCGAAGACGCAGAGTCCTGTTGAGTGTGGGGTTGCGTAAAGGCTCCCCCAGGGAGTTCAGGTGTACCCAAAGGCTTCCGCTGAGAGCACTTTTTGATGGCAGAAAGTGGCACCGTACGTGTTTTTTCGGGTCTAACTCGGGTTCAGCTTCTTGTTGCGGTTAGGGTTATGTTTAGGGTTGTTAGGAAAGAGTGAAGACGCAGAGTCCTGTTGAGTGTGGGGTTGCGTAAAGGCTCCCCCAGGGAGTTCAGGTGTACCCAAAGGCTTCCGCTGAGAGCACTTTTGGATGGCAGAAAGTGGCACCGTACGTGTTTTATCGGGTCTAACCCGGGTTCAGCTTCTTGTTGCGGTTAGGGTTATGTTTAGGGTTGTTAGGAAAGAGTGAAGACGCAGAGTCCTGTTGAGTGTGGGGTTGCGTAAAGGCTCCCCCAGGGAGTTCAGGTGTACCCAAAGGCTTCCGCTGAGAGCACTTTTGGAGGGCAGAAAGTGGCACCGTACGTGTTTTTTCGGGTCTAACTCGGGTTGAGCTTCTTGTTGCGGTTAGGGTTATGTTTAGGGTTGTTAGGAAAGAGTGAAGACGCAGAGTCCTGTTGAGTGTGGGGTTGCGTAAAGGCTCCCCCAGGGAGTTCAGGTGTACCCAAAGGCTTCCGCTGAGAGCACTTTTTGATGGCAGAAAGTGGCACCGTACGTGTTTTTTCGGGTCTAACTCGGGTTGAGCTTCTTGTTGCGGTTAGGGTTATGTTTAGGGTTGTTAGGAAAGAGTGAAGACGCAGAGTCCTGTTGAGTGTGGGGTTGCGTAAAGGCTCCCCCAGGGAGTTCAGGTGTACCCAAAGGCTTCCGCTGAGAGCACTTTTTGATGGCAGAAAGTGGCACCGTACGTGTTTTTTCGGGTCTAACTCGGGTTCAGCTTCTTGTTGCGGTTAGGGTTATGTTTAGGGTTGTTAGGAAAGAGTGAAGACGCAGAGTCCTGTTGAGTGTGGGGTTGCGTAAAGGCTCCCCCAGGGAGTTCAGGTGTACCCAAAGGCTTCCGCTGAGAGCACTTTTTGATGGCAGAAAGTGGCACCGTACGTGTTTTTTCGGGTCTAACTCGGGTTCAGCTTCTTGTTGCGGTTAGGGTTATGTTTAGGGTTGTTAGGAAAGAGTGAAGACGCAGAGTCCTGTTGAGTGTGGGGTTGCGTAAAGGCTCCCCCAGGGAGTTCAGGTGTACCCAAAGGCTTCCGCTGAGAGCACTTTTTGATGGCAGAAAGTGGCACCGTACGTGTTTTTTCGGGTCTAACTCGGGTTCAGCTTCTTGTTGCGGTTAGGGTTATGTTTAGGGTTGTTAGGAAAGAGTGAAGACGCAGAGTCCTGTTGAGTGTGGGGTTGCGTAAAGGCTCCCCCAGGGAGTTCAGGTGTACCCAAAGGCTTCCGCTGAGAGCACTTTTGGAGGGCAGAAAGTGGCACCGTACGTGTTTTTTCGGGTCTAACTCGGGTTCAGCTTCTTGTTGCGGTTAGGGTTATGTTTAGGGTTGTTAGGAAAGAGTGAAGACGCAGAGTCCTGTTGAGTGTGGGGTTGCGTAAAGGCACCCCCAGGGAGTTCAGGTGTACCCAAAGGCTTCCGCTGAGAGCACTTTTTGATGGCAGAAAGTGGCACCGTACGTGTTTTTTCGGGTCTAACTCGGGTTCAGCTTCTTGTTGCGGTTAGGGTTATGTTTAGGGTTGTTAGGAAAGAGTGAAGACGCAGAGTCCTGTTGAGTGTGGGGTTGCGTAAAGGCTCCCCCAGGGAGTTCAGGTGTACCCAAAGGCTTCCGCTGAGAGCACTTTTGGATGGCAGAAAGTGGCACCGTACGTGTTTTTTCGGGTCTAACTCGGGTTCAGCTTCTTGTTGCGGTTAGGGTTATGTTTAGGGTTGTTAGGAAAGAGCGAAGACGCAGAGTCCTGTTGAGTGTGGGGTTGCGTAAAGGCTCCCCCAGGGAGTTCAGGTGTACCCAAAGGCTTCCGCTGAGAGCACTTTTGGATGGCAGAAAGTGGCACCGTACGTGTTTTTTCGGGTCTAACTCGGGTTCAGCTTCTTGTTCCGGTTAGGCTTATGTTTAGGGTTGTTAGGAAAGAGTGAAAACGCAGAGTCCTGTTGAGTGTGGGGTTGCGTAAAGACTCCCACAGGGAGTTCAGGTGTACCCAAAGGCTTCCGCTGAGAGCACTTTTTGATGGCAGAAAGTGGCACCGTACGTGTTTTTTCGGGTCTAACTCGGGTTGAGCTTCTTGTTGCGGTTAGGCTTATGTTTAGGGTTGTTAGGAAAGAGTGAAGACGCAGAGTCCTGTTGAGTGTGGGGTTGCGTAAAGGCTCCCCCAGGGAGTTCAGGTGTACCCAAAGGCTTCCGCTGAGAGCACTTTTTGATGGCAGAAAGTGGCACCGTACATGTTTTTTCGGGTCTAACTCGGGTTCAGCTTCTTGTTGCGGTTAGGGTTATGTTCAGGGTTGTTAGGAAAGAGTGAAGACGCAGAGTCCTGTTGAGTGTGGGGTTGCGTAAAGGCTCCCCCAGGGAGTTCAGGTGTACCCAAGGGCTTCCGCTGAGAGCACTTTTTGATGGCAGAAAGTGGCACCGTACGTGTTTTTTCGGGTCTAACTCGGGTTGAGCTTCTTGTTGCGGTTAGGGTTATGTTTAGGGTTGTTAGGAAAGAGTGAAGACGCAGAGTCCTGTTGAGTGTGGGGTTGCGTAAAGGCTCCCCCAGGGAGTTCAAGTGTACCCAAAGGCTTCCGCTGAGAGCACTTTTTGATGGCAGAAAGTGGCACCGTACGTGTTTTTTCGGGTCTAACTCGGGTTCAGCTTCTTGTTGCGGTTAGGGTTATGTTTAGGGTTGTTAGGAAAGAGTGAAACGCAGAGTCCTGTTGAGTGTGGGGTTGCGTAAAGGCTCCCCCAGGGAGTTCAGGTGTACCCAAAGGCTTCCGCTGAGAGCACTTTTTGATGGCAGAAAGTGGCACCGTACGTGTTTTTTCGGGTCTAACTCGGGTTCAGCTTCTTGTTGTGGTTAGGGTTATGTTTAGGGTTGTTAGGAAAGAGTGAAGACGCAGAGTCCTGTTGAGTGTGGGGTTGCGTAAAGGCTCCCCCAGGGAGTTCAGGTGTACCCAAAGGCTTCCGCTGAGAGCACTTTTTGATGGCAGAAAGTGGCACCGTACGTGTTTTTTCGGGTCTAACTCGGGTTGAGCTTCTTGTTGCGGTTAGGGTTATGTTTAGGGTTGTTAGGAAAGAGTGAAGACGCAGAGTCCTGTTGAGTGTGGGGTTGCGTAAAGGCTCCCCCAGGGAGTTCAGGTGTACCCAAAGGCTTCCGCTGAGAGCACTTTTTGATGGCAGAAAGTGGCACCGTACGTGTTTTTTCGGGTCTAACTCGGGTTCAGCTTCTTGTTGCGGTTAGGGTTATGTTTAGGGTTGTTAGGAAAGAGTGAAGACGCAGAGTCCTGTTGAGTGTGGGGTTGCGTAAAGGCTCCCCCAGGGAGTTCAGGTGTACCCAAAGGCTTCCGCTGAGAGCACTTTTGGATGGCAGAAAGTGGCACCGTACGTGTTTTTTCGGGTCTAACTCGGGTTCAGCTTCTTGTTCCGGTTAGGCTTATGTTTAGGGTTGTTAGGAAAGAGTGAAGACGCAGAGTCCTGTTGAGTGTGGGGTTGCGTAAAGGCTCCCCCAGGGAGTTCAGGTGTACCCAAAGGCTTCCGCTGAGAGCACTTTTTGATGGCAGAAAGTGGCACCGTACGTGTTTTTTCGGGTCTAACTCGGGTTGAGCTTCTTGTTGCGGTTAGGGTTATGTTTAGGGTTGTTAGGAAAGAGCGAAGACGCAGAGTCCTGTTGAGTGTGGGGTTGCGTAAAGGCTCCCCCAGGGAGTTCAGGTGTACCCAAAGGCTTCCGCTGAGAGCACTTTTTGATGGCAGAAAGTGGCACCGTACGTGTTTTTTCGGGTCTAACTCGGGTTCAGCTTCTTGTTGCGGTTAGGGTTATGTTTAGGGTTGTTAGGAAAGAGTGAAGACGCAGAGTCCTGTTGAGTGTGGGGTTGCGTAAAGGCTCCCCCAGGGAGTTCAGGTGTACCCAAAGGCTTCCGCTGAGAGCACTTTTGGATGGCAGAAAGTGGCACCGTACGTGTTTTTTCGGGTCTAACTCGGGTTCAGCTTCTTGTTGCGGTTAGGGTTATGTTTAGGGTTGTTAGGAAAGAGTGAAGACGCAGAGTCCTGTTGAGTGTGGGGTTGCGTAAAGGCTCCCCCAGGGAGTTCAGGTGTACCCAAAGGCTTCCGCTGAGAGCACTTTTTGATGGCAGAAAGTGGCACCGTACGTGTTTTTTCGGGTCTAACTCGGGTTCAGCTTCTTGTTGCGGTTAGGGTTATGTTTATGGTTGTTAGGAAAGAGTGAAGACGCAGAGTCCTGTTGAGTGTGGGGTTGCGTAAAGGCTCCCCCAGGGAGTTCAGGTGTACCCAAAGGCTTCCGCCGAGAGCACTTTTTGATGGCAGAAAGTGGCACCGTACGTGTTTTTTCGGGTCTAACTCGGGTTCAGCTTCTTGTTGCGGTTAGGGTTATGTTTAGGGTTGTTAGGAAAGAGTGAAGACGCAGAGTCCTGTTGAGTGTGGGGTTGCGTAAAGGCTCCCCCAGGGAGTTCAGGTGTACCCAAAGGCTTCCGCTGAGAGCACTTTTGGAGGGCAGAAAGTGGCACCGTACGTGTTTTTTCGGGTCTAACTCGGGTTCAGCTTCTTGTTGCGGTTAGGGTTATGTTTAGGGTTGTTAGGAAAGAGTGAAGACGCAGAGTCCTGTTGAGTGTGGGGTTGCGTAAAGGCTCCCCCAGGGAGTTCAGGTGTACCCAAAGGCTTCCGCTGAGAGCACTTTTTGATGGCAGAAAGTGGCACCGTACGTGTTTTTTCGGGTCTAACTCGGGTTCAGCTTCTTGTTGCGGTTAGGGTTATGTTTAGGGTTGTTAGGAAAGAGTGAAGACGCAGAGTCCTGTTGAGTGTGGGGTTGCGTAAAGGCTCCCCCAGGGAGTTCAGGTGTACCCAAAGGCTTCCGCTGAGAGCACTTTTTGATGGCAGAAAGTGGCACCGTACGTGTTTTTTCGGGTCTAACTCGGGTTCAGCTTCTTGTTGCGGTTAGGGTTATGTTTAGGGTTGTTAGGAAAGAGTGAAGACGCAGAGTCCTGTTGAGTGTGGGGTTGCGTAAAGGCTCCCCCAGGGAGTTCAGGTGTACCCAAAGGCTTCCGCTGAGAGCACTTTTTGATGGCAGAAAGTGGCACCGTACGTGTTTTTTCGGGTCTAACTCGGGTTGAGCTTCTTGTTGCGGTTAGGGTTATGTTTAGGGTTGTTAGGAAAGAGCGAAGACGCAGAGTCCTGTTGAGTGTGGGGTTGCGTAAAGGCTCCCCCAGGGAGTTCAGGTGTACCCAAAGGCTTCCGCTGAGAGCACTTTTTGATGGCAGAAAGTGGCACCGTACGTGTTTTTTCGGGTCTAACTCGGGTTCAGCTTCTTGTTGCGGTTAGGGTTATGTTTATGGTTGTTAGGAAAGAGTGAAGACGCAGAGTCCTGTTGAGTGTGGGGTTGCGTAAAGGCTCCCCCAGGGAGTTCAGGTGTACCCAAAGGCTTCCGCTGAGAGCACTTTTGGATGGCAGAAAGTGGCACCGTACGTGTTTTTTCGGGTCTAACTCGGGTTCAGCTTCTTGTTGCGGTTAGGGTTATGTTTAGGGTTGTTAGGAAAGAGTGAAGACGCAGAGTCCTGTTGAGTGTGGGGTTGCGTAAAGGCTCCCCCAGGGAGTTCAGGTGTACCCAAAGGCTTCCGCTGAGAGCACTTTTTGATGGCAGAAAGTGGCACCGTACGTGTTTTTTCGGGTCTAACTCGGGTTGAGCTTCTTGTTGCGGTTAGGGTTATGTTTATGGTTGTTAGGAAAGAGTGAAGACGCAGAGTCCTGTTGAGTGTGGGGTTGCGTAAAGGCTCCCCCAGGGAGTTCAGGTGTACCCAAAGGCTTCCGCTGAGAGCACTTTTTGATGGCAGAAAGTGGCACCGTACGTGTTTTTTCGGGTCTAACTCGGGTTCAGCTTCTTGTTGCGGTTAGGGTTATGTTTAGGGTTGTTAGGAAAGAGTGAAGACGCAGAGTCCTGTTGAGTGTGGGGTTGCGTAAAGGCTCCCCCAGGGAGTTCAGGTGTACCCAAAGGCTTCCGCTGAGAGCACTTTTGGATGGCAGAAAGTGGCACCGTACGTGTTTTTTCGGGTCTAACTCGGGTTCAGCTTCTTGTTGCGGTTAGGGTTATGTTTAGGGTTGTTAGGAAAGAGTGAAGACGCAGAGTCCTGTTGAGTGTGGGGTTGCGTAAAGGCTCCCCCAGGGAGTTCAGGTGTACCCAAAGGCTTCCGCTGAGAGCACTTTTTGATGGCAGAAAGTGGCACCGTACGTGTTTTTTCGGGTCTAACTCGGGTTCAGCTTCTTGTTGCGGTTAGGGTTATGTTTAGGGTTGTTAGGAAAGAGTGAAGACGCAGAGTCCTGTTGAGTGTGGGGTTGCGTAAAGGCTCCCCCAGGGAGTTCAGGTGTACCCAAAGGCTTTCGCTGAGAGCACTTTTTGATGGCAGAAAGTGGCACCGTACGTGTTTTTTCGGGTCTAACTCGGGTTCAGCTTCTTGTTGCGGTTAGGGTTATGTTTAGGGTTGTTAGGAAAGAGTGAAGACGCAGAGTCCTGTTGAGTGTGGGGTTGCGTAAAGGCTCCCCCAGGGAGTTCAGGTGTACCCAAAGGCTTCCGCTGAGAGCACTTTTTGATGGCAGAAAGTGGCACCGTACGTGTTTTTTCGGGTCTAACTCGGGTTCAGCTTCTTGTTGCGGTTAGGGTTATGTTTAGGGTTGTTAGGAAAGAGTGAAGACGCAGAGTCCTGTTGAGTGTGGGGTTGCGTAAAGGCTCCCCCAGGGAGTTCAGGTGTACCCAAAGGCTTCCGCTGAGAGCACTTTTTGATGGCAGAAAGTGGCACCGTACGTGTTTTTTCGGGTCTAACTCGGGTTCAGCTTCTTGTTGCGGTTAGGGTTATGTTTAGGGTTGTTAGGAAAGAGTGAAGACGCAGAGTCCTGTTGAGTGTGGGGTTGCGTAAAGGCTCCCCCAGGGAGTTCAGGTGTACCCAAAGGCTTCCGCTGAGAGCACTTTTGGATGGCAGAAAGTGGCACCGTACGTGTTTTTTCGGGTCTAACTCGGGTTGAGCTTCTTGTTGCGGTTAGGGTTATGTTTAGGGTTGTTAGGAAAGAGTGAAGACGCAGAGTCCTGTTGAGTGTGGGGTTGCGTAAAGGCTCCCCCAGGGAGTTCAGGTGTACCCAAAGGCTTCCGCTGAGAGCACTTTTGGATGGCAGAAAGTGGCACCGTACGTGTTTTTTCGGGTCTAAC
Organism: Anser anser; assembly: GCF_964211835.1. Classification (NCBI taxonomy): domain Eukaryota; kingdom Metazoa; phylum Chordata; class Aves; order Anseriformes; family Anatidae; genus Anser; species Anser anser. Next base: position 36,762 of record NW_028154038.1, on the reverse strand, counting down.
TCGGGTTCAGCTTCTTGTTGCGGTTAGGGTTATGTTTAGGGTTGTTAGGAAAGAGTGAAGACGCAGAGTCCTGTTGAGTGTGGGGTTGCGTAAAGGCTCCCCCAGGGAGTTCAAGTGTACCCAAAGGCTTCCGCTGAGAGCACTTTTTGATGGCAGAAAGTGGCACCGTACGTGATTTTTCGGGTCTAACTCGGGTTCAGCTTCTTGTTGCGGTTAGGGTTATGTTTAGGGTTGTTAGGAAAGAGCGAAGACGCAGAGTCCTGTTGAGTGTGGGGTTGCGTAAAGGCTCCCCCAGGGAGTTCAGGTGTACCCAAAGGCTTCCGCTGAGAGCACTTTTTGATGGCAGAAAGTGGTACCGTACGTGTTTTATCGGGTCTAACTCGGGTTCAGCTTCTTGTTGCGGTTAGGGTTATGTTTAGGGTTGTTAGGAAAGAGTGAAGACTCAGAGTCCTGTTGAGTGTGGGGTTGCGTAAAGGCTCCCCCAGGGAGTTCAGGTGTACCCAAAGGCTTCCGCTGAGAGCACTTTTTGATGGCAGAAAGTGGCACCGTACGTGTTTTTTCGGGTCTAACTCGGGTTCAGCTTCTTGTTGCGGTTAGGGTTATGTTTAGGGTTGTTAGGAAAGAGTGAAGACGCAGAGTCCTGTTGAGTGTGGGGTTGCGTAAAGGCTCCCCCAGGGAGTTCAGGTGTACCCAAAGGCTTCCGCTGAGAGCACTTTTTGATGGCAGAAAGTGGCACCGTACGTGTTTTTTCGGGTCTAACTCGGGTTCAGCTTCTTGTTGCGGTTAGGGTTATGTTTAGGGTTGTTAGGAAAGAGTGAAGACGCAGAGTCCTGTTGAGTGTGGGGTTGCGTAAAGGCTCCCCCAGGGAGTTCAGGTGTACCCAAAGGCTTCCGCTGAGAGCACTTTTTGATGGCAGAAAGTGGCACCGTACGTGTTTTTTCAGGTCTAACTCGGGTTCAGCTTCTTGCTGCGGTTAGGGTTATGTTTAGGGTTGTTAGGAAAGAGTGAAGACGCAGAGTCCTGTTGAGTGTGGGGTTGCGTAAAGGCTCCCCCAGGGAGTTCAGGTGTACCCAAAGGCTTCCGCTGAGAGCACTTTTTGATGGCAGAAAGTGGCACCGTACGTGTTTTTTCGGGTCTAACTCGGGTTCAGCTTCTTGTTGCGGTTAGGGTTATGTTTAGGGTTGTTAGGAAAGAGTGAAGACGCAGAGTCCTGTTGAGTGTGGGGTTGCGTAAAGGCTCCCCCAGGGAGTTCAGGTGTACCCAAAGGCTTCCGCTGAGAGCACTTTTTGATGGCAGAAAGTGGCACCGTACGTGTTTTTTCGGGTCTAACTCGGGTTGAGCTTCTTGTTGCGGTTAGGGTTATGTTTAGGGTTGTTAGGAAAGAGTGAAGACGCAGAGTCCTGTTGAGTGTGGGGTTGCGTAAAGGCTCCCCCAGGGAGTTCAGGTGTACCCAAAGGCTTCCGCTGAGAGCACTTTTGGATGGCAGAAAGTGGCACCGTACGTGTTTTTTCGGGTCTAACTCGGGTTGAGCTTCTTGTTGCGGTTAGGGTTATGTTTAGGGTTGTTAGGAAAGAGTGAAGACGCAGAGTCCTGTTGAGTGTGGGGTTGCGTAAAGGCTCCCCCAGGGAGTTCAGGTGTACCCAAAGGCTTCCGCTGAGAGCACTTTTTGATGGCAGAAAGTGGTACCGTACGTGTTTTATCGGCTCTAACTCGGGTTCAGCTTCTTGTTGCGGTTAGGGTTATGTTTAGGGTTGTTAGGAAAGAGTGAAGACTCAGAGTCCTGTTGAGTGTGGGGTTGCGTAAAGGCTCCCCCAGGGAGTTCAGGTGTACCCAAAGGCTTCCACTGAGAGCACTTTTTGATGGCAGAAAGTGGCACCGTACGTGTTTTTTCGGGTCTAACTCGGGTTGAGCTTCTTGTTGCGGTTAGGGTTATGTTTAGGGTTGTTAGGAAAGAGTGAAGACGCAGAGTCCTGTTGAGTGTGGGGTTGCGTAAAGGCTCCCCCAGGGAGTTCAGGTGTACCCAAAGGCTTCCGCTGAGAGCACTTTTTGATGGCAGAAAGTGGCACCGTACGTGTTTTTTCGGGTCTAACTCGGGTTCAGCTTCTTGTTGCGGTTAGGGTTATGTTTAGGGTTGTTAGGAAAGAGTGAAGACGCAGAGTCCTGTTGAGTGTGGGGTTGCGTAAAGGCTCCCCCAGGGAGTTCAGGTGTACCCAAAGGCTTCCGCTGAGAGCACTTTTTGATGGCAGAAAGTGGCACCGTACGTGTTTTTTCGGGTCTAACTCGGGTTCAGCTTCTTGTTGCGGTTAGGGTTATGTTTAGGGTTGTTAGGAAAGAGTGAAGACGCAGAGTCCTGTTGAGTGTGGGGTTGCGTAAAGGCTCCCCCAGGGAGTTCAGGTGTACCCAAAGGCTTCCGCTGAGAGCACTTTTTGATGGCAGAAAGTGGCACCGTACGTGTTTTTTCGGGTCTAACTCGGGTTCAGCTTCTTGTTGCGGTTAGGGTTATGTTTAGGGTTGTTAGGAAAGAGTGAAGACGCAGAGTCCTGTTGAGTGTGGGGTTGCGTAAAGGCTCCCCCAGGGAGTTCAGGTGTACCCAAAGGCTTCCGCTGAGAGCACATTTGGATGGCAGAAAGTGGCACCGTACGTGTTTTTTCGGGTCTAACTCGGGTTCAGCTTCTTGTTGCGGTTAGGCTTATGTTTAGGGTTGTTAGGAAAGAGTGAAGACGCAGAGTCCTGTTGAGTGTGGGGTTGCGTAAAGGCTCCCCCAGGGAGTTCAGGTGTACCCAAAGGCTTCCGCTGAGAGCACTTTTGGATGGCAGAAAGTGGCACCGTACGTGTTTTTTCGGGTCTAACTCGGGTTGAGCTTCTTGTTGCGGTTAGGGTTATGTTTAGGGTTGTTAGGAAAGAGTGAAGACGCAGAGTCCTGTTGAGTGTGGGGTTGCGTAAAGGCTCCCCCAGGGAGTTCAGGTGTACCCAAAGGCTTCCGCTGAGAGCACTTTTTGATGGCAGAAAGTGGCACCGTACGTGTTTTTTCGGGTCTAACTCGGGTTCAGCTTCTTGTTGCGGTTAGGGTTATGTTCAGGGTTGTTAGGAAAGAGTGAAGACGCAGAGTCCTGTTGAGTGTGGGGTTGCGTAAAGGCTCCCCCAGGGAGTTCAGGTGTACCCAAAGGCTTCCGCTGAGAGCACTTTTTGATGGCAGAAAGTGGCACCGTACGTGTTTTTTCGGGTCTAACTCGGGTTCAGCTTCTTGTTGCGGTTAGGGTTATGTTCAGGGTTGTTAGGAAAGAGTGAAGACGCAGAGTCCTGTTGAGTGTGGGGTTGCGTAAAGGCTCCCCCAGGGAGTTCAGGTGTACCCAAAGGCTTCCGCTCAGAGCACTTTTTGATGGCAGAAAGTGGCACCGTACGTGTTTTTTCGGGTCTAACTCGGGTTCAGCTTCTTGTTGCGGTTAGGGTTATGTTTAGGGTTGTTAGGAAAGAGTGAAGACGCAGAGTCCTGTTGAGTGTGGGGTTGCGTAAAGGCTCCCCCAGGGAGTTCAGGTGTACCCAAAGGCTTCCGCTGAGAGCACTTTTTGATGGCAGAAAGTGGCACCGTACGTGTTTTTTCGGGTCTAACTCGGGTTCAGCTTCTTGTTGCGGTTAGGGTTATGTTTAGGGTTGTTAGGAAAGAGTGAAGACGCAGAGTCCTGTTGAGTGTGGGGTTGCGTAAAGGCTCCCCCAGGGAGTTCAGGTGTACCCAAAGGCTTCCGCTGAGAGCACTTTTTGATGGCAGAAAGTGGCACCGTACGTGTTTTTTCGGGTCTTACTCGGGTTCAGCTTCTTGTTGCGGTTAGGGTTATGTTTAGGGTTGTTAGGAAAGAGTGAAGACGCAGAGTCCTGTTGAGTGTGGGGTTGTGTAAAGGCTCCCCCAGGGAGTTCAGGTGTACCCAAAGGCTTCCGCTGAGAGCACTTTTGGATGGCAGAAAGTGGCACCGTACGTGTTTTTTCGGGTCTAACTCGGGTTCAGCTTCTTGTTGCGGTTAGGGTTATGTTTAGGGTTGTTAGGAAAGAGTGAAGACGCAGAGTCCTGTTGAGTGTGGGGTTGCGTAAAGGCTCCCCCAGGGAGTTCAGGTGTACCCAAAGGCTTCCGCTGAGAGCACTTTTTGATGGCAGAAAGTGGCACCGTACGTGTTTTTTCGGGTCTAACTCGGGTTCAGCTTCTTGTTGCGGTTAGGGTTATGTTTAGGGTTGTTAGGAAAGAGTGAAGACGCAGAGTCCTGTTGAGTGTGGGGTTGCGTAAAGGCTCCCCCAGGGAGTTCAGGTGTACCCAAAGGCTTCCGCTGAGAGCACTTTTTGATGGCAGAAAGTGGCACCGTACGTGTTTTTTCGGGTCTAACTCGGGTTGAGCTTCTTGTTGCGGTTAGGGTTATGTTTAGGGTTGTTAGGAAAGAGTGAAGACGCAGAGTCCTGTTGAGTGTGGGGTTGCGTAAAGGCTCCCCTAGGGAGTTCAAGTGTACCCAAAGGCTTCCGCTGAGAGCACTTTTTGATGGCAGAAAGTGGCACCGTACGTGTTTTTTCGGGTCTAACTCGGGTTCAGCTTCTTTTTGCGGTTAGGGTTATGTTTAGGGTTGTTAGGAAAGAGTGAAGACGCAGAGTCCTGTTGAGTGTGGGGTTGCGTAAAGGCTCCCCCAGGGAGTTCAGGTGTACCCAAAGGCTTCCGCTGAGAGCACTTTTTGATGGCAGAAAGTGGCACCGTACGTGTTTTTTCGGGTCTAACTCGGGTTCAGCTTCTTGTTGCGGTTAGGGTTATGTTTAGGGTTGTTAGGAAAGAGTGAAGACGCAGAGTCCTGTTGAGTGTGGGGTTGCGTAAAGGCTCCCCCAGGGAGTTCAGGTGTACCCAAAGGCTTCCGCTGAGAGCACTTTTGGATGGCAGAAAGTGGCACCGTACGTGTTTTTTCGGGTCTAACTCGGGTTCAGCTTCTTGTTGCGGTTAGGGTTATGTTTAGGGTTGTTAGGAAAGAGTGAAGACGCAGAGTCCTGTTGAGTGTGGGGTTGCGTAAAGGCTCCCCCAGGGAGTTCAGGTGTACCCAAAGGCTTCCGCTGAGAGCACTTTTTGATGGCAGAAAGTGGCACCGTACGTGTTTTTTCGGGTCTAACTCGGGTTCAGCTTCTTGTTGCGGTTAGGGTTATGTTTAGGGTTGTTAGGAAAGAGCGAAGACGCAGAGTCCTGTTGAGTGTGGGGTTGCGTAAAGGCTCCCCCAGGGAGTTCAGGTGTACCCAAAGGCTTCCGCTGAGAGCACTTTTTGATGGCAGAAAGTGGCACCGTACGTGTTTTTTCGGGTCTAACTCGGGTTGAGCTTCTTGTTGCGGTTAGGGTTATGTTTAGGGTTGTTAGGAAAGAGTGAAGACGCAGAGTCCTGTTGAGTGTGGGGTTGTGTAAAGGCTCCCCCAGGGAGTTCAGGTGTACCCAAAGGCTTCCGCTGAGAGCACTTTTTGATGGCAGAAAGTGGCACCGTACGTGTTTTTTCGGGTCTAACTCGGGTTCAGCTTCTTGTTGCGGTTAGGGTTATGTTTAGGGTTGTTAGGAAAGAGTGAAGACGCAGAGTCCTGTTGAGTGTGGGGTTGCGTAAAGGCTCCCCCAGGGAGTTCAGGTGTACCCAAAGGCTTCCGCTGAGAGCACTTTTTGATGGCAGAAAGTGGCACCGTACGTGTTTTTTCGGGTCTAACTCGGGTTCAGCTTCTTGTTGCGGTTAGGGTTATGTTTAGGGTTGTTAGGAAAGAGTGAAGACGCAGAGTCCTGTTGAGTGTGGGGTTGCGTAAAGGCTCCCCCAGGGAGTTCAGGTGTACCCAAAGGCTTCCGCTGAGAGCACTTTTTGATGGCAGAAAGTGGCACCGTACGTGTTTTTTCGGGTCTAACTCGGGTTCAGCTTCTTGTTGCGGTTAGGGTTATGTTTAGGGTTGTTAGGAAAGAGTGAAGACGCAGAGTCCTGTTGAGTGTGGGGTTGCGTAAAGGCTCCCCCAGGGAGTTCAGGTGTACCCAAAGGCTTCCGCTGAGAGCACTTTTTGATGGCAGAAAGTGGCACCGTACGTGTTTTTTCGGGTCTAACTCGGGTTCAGCTTCTTGTTCCGGTTAGGGTTATGTTTAGGGTTGTTAGGAAAGAGTGAAGACGCAGAGTCCTGTTGAGTGTGGGGTTGCGTAAAGGCTCCCCCAGGGAGTTCAGGTGTACCCAAAGGCTTCCGCTGAGAGCACTTTTTGATGGCAGAAAGTGGCACCGTACGTGTTTTTTCGGGTCTAACTCGGGTTGAGCTTCTTGTTGCGGTTAGGGTTATGTTTAGGGTTGTTAGGAAAGAGTGAAGACGCAGAGTCCTGTTGAGTGTGGGGTTGCGTAAAGGCTCCCCCAGGGAGTTCAGGTGTACCCAAAGGCTTCCGCTGAGAGCACTTTTTGATGGCAGAAAGTGGCACCGTACGTGTTTTTTCGGGTCTAACTCGGGTTCAGCTTCTTGTTGCGGTTAGGGTTATGTTTAGGGTTGTTAGGAAAGAGTGAAGACGCAGAGTCCTGTTGAGTGTGGGGTTGCGTAAAGGCTCCCCCAGGGAGTTCAGGTGTACCCAAAGGCTTCCGCTGAGAGCACTTTTTGATGGCAGAAAGTGGCACCGTACGTGTTTTTTCGGGTCAAACTCGGGTTGAGCTTCTTGTTGCGGTTAGGGTTATGTTTAGGGTTGTGAGGAAACAGTGAAGACGCAGAGTCCTGTTGAGTGTGGGGTTGCGTAAAGGCTCCCCCAGGGAGTTCAGGTGTACCCAAAGGCTTCCGCTGAGAGCACTTTTTGATGGCAGAAAGTGGCACCGTACGTGTTTTTTCGGGTCTAACTCGGGTTGAGCTTCTTGTTGCGGTTAGGGTTATGTTCAGGGTTGTTAGGAAAGAGCGAAGACGCAGAGTCCTGTTGAGTGTGGGGTTGCGTAAAGGCTCCCCCAGGGAGTTCAGGTGTACCCAAAGGCTTCCGCTGAGAGCACTTTTTGATGGCAGAAAGTGGCACCGTACGTGTTTTTTCGGGTCTAACTCGGGTTGAGCTTCTTGTTGCGGTTAGGGTTATGTTTAGGGTTGTTAGGAAAGAGTGAAGACGCAGAGTCCTGTTGAGTGTGGGGTTGCGTAAAGGCTCCCCCAGGGAGTTCAGGTGTACCCAAAGGCTTCCGCTGAGAGCACTTTTTGATGGCAGAAAGTGGCACCGTACGTGTTTTTTCGGGTCTAACTCGGGTTCAGCTTCTTGTTGCGGTTAGGGTTATGTTTAGGGTTGTTAGGAAAGAGTGAAGACGCAGAGTCCTGTTGAGTGTGGGGTTGCGTAAAGGCTCCCCCAGGGAGTTCAGGTGTACCCAAAGGCTTCCGCTGAGAGCACTTTTTGATGGCAGAAAGTGGCACCGTACGTGTTTTTTCGGGTCTAACTCGGGTTCAGCTTCTTGTTGCGGTTAGGGTTATGTTTAGGGTTGTTAGGAAAGAGTGAAGACGCAGAGTCCTGTTGAGTGTGGGGTTGCGTAAAGGCTCCCCCAGGGAGTTCAGGTGTACCCAAAGGCTTCCGCTGAGAGCACTTTTTGATGGCAGAAAGTGGCACCGTACGTGTTTTTTCGGGTCTAACTCGGGTTCAGCTTCTTGTTGCGGTTAGGGTTATGTTTAGGGTTGTTAGGAAAGAGTGAAGACGCAGAGTCCTGTTGAGTGTGGGGTTGCGTAAAGGCTCCCCCAGGGAGTTCAGGTGTACCCAAAGGCTTCCGCTGAGAGCACTTTTTGATGGCAGAAAGTGGCACCGTACGTGTTTTTTCGGGTCTAACTCGGGTTCAGCTTCTTGTTCCGGTTAGGGTTATGTTTAGGGTTGTTAGGAAAGAGTGAAGACGCAGAGTCCTGTTGAGTGTGGGGTTGTGTAAAGGCTCCCCCAGGGAGTTCAGGTGTACCCAAAGGCTTCCGCTCAGAGCACTTTTTGATGGCAGAAAGTGGCACCGTACGTGTTTTTTCGGGTCTAACTCGGGTTCAGCTTCTTGTTGCGGTTAGGGTTATGTTTAGGGTTGTTAGGAAAGAGTGAAGACGCAGAGTCCTGTTGAGTGTGGGGTTGCGTAAAGGCTCCCCCAGGGAGTTCAGGTGTACCCAAAGGCTTCCGCTGAGAGCACTTTTTGATGGCAGAAAGTGGCACCGTACGTGTTTTTTCGGGTCTAACTCGGGTTCAGCTTCTTGTTGCGGTTAGGGTTATGTTTAGGGTTGTTAGGAAAGAGTGAAGACGCAGAGTCCTGTTGAGTGTGGGGTTGCGTAAAGGCTCCCCCAGGGAGTTCAGGTGTACCCAAAGGCTTCCGCTGAGAGCACTTTTTGATGGCAGAAAGTGGCACCGTACGTGTTTTTTCGGGTCTAACTCGGGTTCAGCTTCTTGTTGCGGTTAGGGTTATGTTTAGGGTTGTTAGGAAAGAGTGAAGACGCAGAGTCCTGTTGAGTGTGGGGTTGCGTAAAGGCTCCCCCAGGGAGTTCAGGTGTACCCAAAGGCTTCCGCTCAGAGCACTTTTTGATGGCAGAAAGTGGCACCGTACGTGTTTTTTCGGGTCTAACTCGGGTTCAGCTTCTTGTTGCGGTTAGGGTTATGTTTAGGGTTGTTAGGAAAGAGTGAAGACGCAGAGTCCTGTTGAGTGTGGGGTTGCGTAAAGGCTCCCCCAGGGAGTTCAGGTGTACCCAAAGGCTTCCGCTGAGAGCACTTTTTGATGGCAGAAAGTGGCACCGTACGTGTTTTTTCGGGTCTAACTCGGGTTCAGCTTCTTGTTGCGGTTAGGGTTATGTTTAGGGTTGTTAGGAAAGAGTGAAGACGCAGAGTCCTGTTGAGTGTGGGGTTGCGTAAAGGCTCCCCCAGGGAGTTCAGGTGTACCCAAAGGCTTCCGCTGAGAGCACTTTTTGATGGCAGAAAGTGGCACCGTACGTGTTTTTTCGGGTCTAACTCGGGTTGAGCTTCTTGTTGCGGTTAGGGTTATGTTTAGGGTTGTGAGGAAACAGTGAAGACGCAGAGTCCTGTTGAGTGTGGGGTTGCGTAAAGGCTCCCCCAGGGAGTTCAGGTGTACCCAAAGGCTTCCGCTGAGAGCACTTTTTGATGGCAGAAAGTGGCACCGTACGTGTTTTTTCGGGTCTAACTCGGGTTGAGCTTCTTGTTGCGGTTAGGGTTATGTTCAGGGTTGTTAGGAAAGAGCGAAGACGCAGAGTCCTGTTGAGTGTGGGGTTGCGTAAAGGCTCCCCCAGGGAGTTCAGGTGTACCCAAAGGCTTCCGCTGAGAGCACTTTTTGATGGCAGAAAGTGGCACCGTACGTGTTTTTTCGGGTCTAACTCGGGTTCAGCTTCTTGTTGCGGTTAGGGTTATGTTTAGGGTTGTTAGGAAAGAGTGAAGACGCAGAGTCCTGTTGAGTGTGGGGTTGCGTAAAGGCTCCCCCAGGGAGTTCAGGTGTACCCAAAGGCTTCCGCTGAGAGCACTTTTTGATGGCAGAAAGTGGCACCGTACGTGTTTTTTCGGGTCTAACTCGGGTTCAGCTTCTTGTTGCGGTTAGGGTTATGTTTAGGGTTGTTAGGAAAGAGTGAAGACGCAGAGTCCTGTTGAGTGTGGGGTTGCGTAAAGGCTCCCCCAGGGAGTTCAGGTGTACCCAAAGGCTTCCGCTGAGAGCACTTTTTGATGGCAGAAAGTGGCACCGTACGTGTTTTTTCGGGTCTAACTCGGGTTGAGCTTCTTGTTGCGGTTAGGGTTATGTTTAGGGTTGTTAGGAAAGAGTGAAGACGCAGAGTCCTGTTGAGTGTGGGGTTGCGTAAAGGCTCCCCCAGGGAGTTCAAGTGTACCCAAAGGCTTCCGCTGAGAGCACTTTTTGATGGCAGAAAGTGGCACCGTACGTGTTTTTTCGGGTCTAACTCGGGTTGAGCTTCTTGTTGCGGTTAGGGTTATGTTTAGGGTTGTTAGGAAAGAGTGAAGACGCAGAGTCCTGTTGAGTGTGGGGTTGCGTAAAGGCTCCCCCAGGGAGTTCAGGTGTACCCAAAGGCTTCCGCTGAGAGCACTTTTTGATGGCAGAAAGTGGCACCGTACGTGTTTTTTCGGGTCTAACTCGGGTTCAGCTTCTTGTTGCGGTTAGGGTTATGTTTAGGGTTGTTGGGAAAGAGTGAAGACTCAGAGTCCTGTTGAGTGTGGGGTTGCGTAAAGGCTCCCCCAGGGAGTTCAGGTGTACCCAAAGGCTTCCGCTGAGAGCACTTTTTGATGGCAGAAAGTGGCACCGTACGTGTTTTTTCGGGTCTAACTCGGGTTGAGCTTCTTGTTGCGGTTAGGGTTATGTTTAGGGTTGTTAGGAAAGAGTGAAGACGCAGAGTCCTGTTGAGTGTGGGGTTGCGTAAAGGCTCCCCCAGGGAGTTCAGGTGTACCCAAAGGCTTCCGCTGAGAGCACTTTTTGATGGCAGAAAGTGGCACCGTACGTGTTTTTTCGGGTCTAACTCGGGTTGAGCTTCTTGTTGCGGTTAGGGTTATGTTTAGGGTTGTTAGGAAAGAGTGAAGACGCAGAGTCCTGTTGAGTGTGGGGTTGCGTAAAGGCTCCCCCAGGGAGTTCAGGTGTACCCAAAGGCTTCCGCTGAGAGCACTTTTTGATGGCAGAAAGTGGCACCGTACGTGTTTTTTCGGGTCTAACTCGGGTTGAGCTTCTTGTTGCGGTTAGGGTTATGTTTAGGGTTGTTAGGAAAGAGTGAAGACGCAGAGTCCTGTTGAGTGTGGGGTTGCGTAAAGGCTCCCCCAGGGAGTTCAGGTGTACCCAAAGGCTTCCGCTGAGAGCACTTTTTGATGGCAGAAAGTGGCACCGTACGTGTTTTTTCGGGTCTAACTCGGGTTCAGCTTCTTGTTGCGGTTAGGGTTATGTTTAGGGTTGTTAGGAAAGAGTGAAGACGCAGAGTCCTGTTGAGTGTGGGGTTGCGTAAAGGCTCCCCCAGGGAGTTCAGGTGTACCCAAAGGCTTCCGCTGAGAGCACTTTTTGATGGCAGAAAGTGGCACCGTACGTGTTTTTTCGGGTCTAACTCGGGTTCAGCTTCTTGTTGCGGTTAGGGTTATGTTTAGGGTTGTTAGGAAAGAGTGAAGACGCAGAGTCCTGTTGAGTGTGGGGTTGCGTAAAGGCTCCCCCAGGGAGTTCAGGTGTACCCAAAGGCTTCCGCTGAGAGCACTTTTTGATGGCAGAAAGTGGCACCGTACGTGTTTTTTCGGGTCTAACTCGGGTTGAGCTTCTTGTTGCGGTTAGGGTTATGTTTATGGTTGTTAGGAAAGAGTGAAGACGCAGAGTCCTGTTGAGTGTGGGGTTGCGTAAAGGCTCCCCCAGGGAGTTCAGGTGTACCCAAAGGCTTCCGCTGAGAGCACTTTTTGATGGCAGAAAGTGGCACCGTACGTGTTTTTTCGGGTCTAACTCGGGTTGAGCTTCTTGTTGCGGTTAGGGTTATGTTTAGGGTTGTTAGGAAAGAGTGAAGACGCAGAGTCCTGTTGAGTGTGGGGTTGCGTAAAGGCTCCCCCAGGGAGTTCAGGTGTACCCAAAGGCTTCCGCTGAGAGCACTTTTTGATGGCAGAAAGTGGCACCGTACGTGTTTTTTCGGGTCTAACTCGGGTTGAGCTTCTTGTTGCGGTTAGGGTTATGTTTAGGGTTGTTAGGAAAGAGTGAAGACGCAGAGTCCTGTTGAGTGTGGGGTTGCGTAAAGGCTCCCCCAGGGAGTTCAGGTGTACCCAAAGGCTTCCGCTGAGAGCACTTTTTGATGGCAGAAAGTGGCACCGTACGTGTTTTTTCGGGTCTAACTCGGGTTCAGCTTCTTGTTGCGGTTAGGGTTATGTTTAGGGTTGTTAGGAAAGAGTGAAGACGCAGAGTCCTGTTGAGTGTGGGGTTGCGTAAAGGCTCCCCCAGGGAGTTCAAGTGTACCCAAAGGCTTCCGCTGAGAGCACTTTTTGATGGCAGAAAGTGGCACCGTACGTGTTTTTTCGGGTCTAACTCGGGTTCAGCTTCTTGTTGCGGTTAGGGTTATGTTTAGGGTTGTTAGGAAAGAGTGAAGACGCAGAGTCCTGTTGAGTGTGGGGTTGCGTAAAGGCTCCCCCAGGGAGTTCAGGTGTACCCAAAGGCTTCCGCTGAGAGCACTTTTTGATGGCAGAAAGTGGCACCGTACGTGTTTTTTCGGGTCTAACTCGGGTTCAGCTTCTTGTTGCGGTTAGGGTTATGTTTAGGGTTGTTAGGAAAGAGTGAAGACGCAGAGTCCTGTTGAGTGTGGGGTTGCGTAAAGGCTCCCCCAGGGAGTTCAGGTGTACCCAAAGGCTTCCGCTGAGAGCACTTTTTGATGGCAGAAAGTGGCACCGTACGTGTTTTTTCGGGTCTAACTCGGGTTCAGCTTCTTGTTGCGGTTAGGGTTATGTTTAGGGTTGTTAGGAAAGAGTGAAGACGCAGAGTCCTGTTGAGTGTGGGGTTGCGTAAAGGCTCCCCCAGGGAGTTCAAGTGTACCCAAAGGCTTCCGCTGAGAGCACTTTTTGATGGCAGAAAGTGGCACCGTACGTGTTTTTTCGGGTCTAACTCGGGTTCAGCTTCTTGTTGCGGTTAGGGTTATGTTTAGGGTTGTTAGGAAAGAGTGAAGACGCAGAGTCCTGTTGAGTGTGGGGTTGCGTAAAGGCTCCCCCAGGGAGTTCAGGTGTACCCAAAGGCTTCCGCTGAGAGCACTTTTGGATGGCAGAAAGTGGCACCGTACGTGTTTTTTCGGGTCTAACTCGGGTTGAGCTTCTTGTTGCGGTTAGGGTTATGTTTAGGGTTGTTAGGAAAGAGTGAAGACGCAGAGTCCTGTTGAGTGTGGGGTTGCGTAAAGGCTCCCCCAGGGAGTTCAGGTGTACCCAAAGGCTTCTGCTGAGAGCACTTTTTGATGGCAGAAAGTGGCACCGTACGTGTTTTTTCGGGTCTAACTCGGGTTCAGCTTCTTGTTGCGGTTAGGGTTATGTTTAGGGTTGTTAGGAAAGAGTGAAGACGCAGAGTCCTGTTGAGTGTGGGGTTGCGTAAAGGCTCCCCCAGGGAGTTCAGGTGTACCCAAAGGCTTCCGCTGAGAGCACTTTTGGAGGGCAGAAAGTGGCACCGTACATGTTTTTTCGGGTCTAACTCGGGTTCAGCTTCTTGTTGCGGTTAGGGTTATGTTTAGGGTTGTTAGGAAAGAGTGAAGACGCAGAGTCCTGTTGAGTGTGGGGTTGCGTAAAGGCTCCCCCAGGGAGTTCAGGTGTACCCAAAGGCTTCCGCTGAGAGCACTTTTTGATGGCAGAAAGTGGCACCGTACGTGTTTTTTCGGGTCTAACTCGGGTTCAGCTTCTTGTTGCGGTTAGGGTTATGTTTAGGGTTGTTAGGAAAGAGTGAAGACGCAGAGTCCTGTTGAGTGTGGGGTTGCGTAAAGGCTCCCCCAGGGAGTTCAGGTGTTCCCAAAGGCTTCCGCTGAGAGCACTTTTTGATGGCAGAAAGTGGCACCGTACGTGTTTTTTCGGGTCTAACTCGGGTTCAGCTTCTTGTTGCGGTTAGGGTTATGTTTAGGGTTGTTAGGAAAGAGTGAAGACGCAGAGTCCTGTTGAGTGTGGGGTTGCGTAAAGGCTCCCCCAGGGAGTTCAGGTGTACCCAAAGGCTTCCGCTGAGAGCACTTTTTGATGGCAGAAAGTGGCACCGTACGTGTTTTTTCGGGTCTAACTCGGGTTCAGCTTCTTGTTGCGGTTAGGGTTATGTTTAGGGTTGTTAGGAAAGAGTGAAGACGCAGAGTCCTGTTGAGTGTGGGGTTGCGTAAAGGCTCCCCCAGGGAGTTCAAGTGTACCCAAAGGCTTCCGCTGAGAGCACTTTTTGATGGCAGAAAGTGGCACCGTACGTGTTTTTTCGGGTCTAACTCGGGTTCAGCTTCTTGTTGCGGTTAGGGTTATGTTTAGGGTTGTTAGGAAAGAGTGAAGACGCAGAGTCCTGTTGAGTGTGGGGTTGCGTAAAGGCTCCCCCAGGGAGTTCAGGTGTACCCAAAGACTTCCGCTGAGAGCACTTTTTGATGGCAGAAAGTGGCACCGTACGTGTTTTTTCGGGTCTAACTCGGGTTGAGCTTCTTGTTGCGGTTAGGGTTATGTTTAGGGTTGTTAGGAAAGAGTGAAGACGCAGAGTCCTGTTGAGTGTGGGGTTGCGTAAAGGCTCCCCCAGGGAGTTCATGTGTACCCAAAGGCTTCCGCTGAGAGCACTTTTTGATGGCAGAAAGTGGCACCGTACGTGTTTTTTCGGGTCTAACTCGGGTTGAGCTTCTTGTTGCGGTTAGGGTTATGTTTAGGGTTGTTAGGAAAGAGTGAAGACGCAGAGTCCTGTTGAGTGTGGGGTTGCGTAAAGGCTCCCCCAGGGAGTTCAGGTGTACCCAAAGGCTTCCGCTGAGAGCACTTTTGGAGGGCAGAAAGTGGCACCGTACGTGTTTTTTCGGGTCTAACTCGGGTTCAGCTTCTTGTTGCGGTTAGGGTTATGTTTAGGGTTGTTAGGAAAGAGTGAAGACGCAGAGTCCTGTTGAGTGTGGGGTTGCGTAAAGGCTCCCCCAGGGAGTTCAGGTGTACCCAAAGGCTTCCGCTGAGAGCACTTTTTGATGGCAGAAAGTGGCACCGTACGTGTTTTTTCGGGTCTAACTCGGGTTCAGCTTCTTGTTGCGGTTAGGGTTATGTTTAGGGTTGTTAGGAAAGAGTGAAGACGCAGAGTCCTGTTGAGTGTGGGGTTGCGTAAAGGCTCCCCCAGGGAGTTCAGGTGTACCCAAAGGCTTCCGCTGAGAGCACTTTTTGATGGCAGAAAGTGGCACCGTACGTGTTTTTTCGGGTCTAACTCGGGTTCAGCTTCTTGTTGCGGTTAGGGTTATGTTTAGGGTTGTTAGGAAAGAGTGAAGACGCAGAGTCCTGTTGAGTGTGGGGTTGCGTAAAGGCTCCCCCAGGGAGTTCAGGTGTACCCAAAGGCTTCCGCTGAGAGCACTTTTTGATGGCAGAAAGTGGCACCGTACGTGTTTTTTCGGGTCTAACTCGGGTTCAGCTTCTTGTTGCGGTTAGGGTTATGTTTAGGGTTGTTAGGAAAGAGTGAAGACGCAGAGTCCTGTTGAGTGTGGGGTTGCGTAAAGGCTCCCCCAGGGAGTTCAAGTGTACCCAAAGGCTTCCGCTGAGAGCACTTTTTGATGGCAGAAAGTGGCACCGTACGTGTTTTTTCGGGTCTAACTCGGGTTGAGCTTCTTGTTGCGGTTAGGGTTATGTTTAGGGTTGTTAGGAAAGAGTGAAGACGCAGAGTCCTGTTGAGTGTGGGGTTGCGTAAAGGCTCCCCCAGGGAGTTCAGGTGTACCCAAAGACTTCCGCTGAGAGCACTTTTTGATGGCAGAAAGTGGCACCGTACGTGTTTTTTCGGGTCTAACTCGGGTTGAGCTTCTTGTTGCGGTTAGGGTTATGTTTAGGGTTGTTAGGAAAGAGTGAAGACGCAGAGTCCTGTTGAGTGTGGGGTTGCGTAAAGGCTCCCCCAGGGAGTTCATGTGTACCCAAAGGCTTCCGCTGAGAGCACTTTTTGATGGCAGAAAGTGGCACCGTACGTGTTTTTTCGGGTCTAACTCGGGTTGAGCTTCTTGTTGCGGTTAGGGTTATGTTTAGGGTTGTTAGGAAAGAGTGAAGACGCAGAGTCCTGTTGAGTGTGGGGTTGCGTAAAGGCTCCCCCAGGGAGTTCAGGTGTACCCAAAGGCTTCCGCTGAGAGCACTTTTTGATGGCAGAAAGTGGCACCGTACGTGTTTTTTCGGGTCTAACTCGGGTTGAGCTTCTTGTTGCGGTTAGGGTTATGTTTAGGGTTGTTAGGAAAGAGTGAAGACGCAGAGTCCTGTTGAGTGTGGGGTTGCGTAAAGGCTCCCCCAGGGAGTTCAGGTGTACCCAAAGGCTTCCGCTGAGAGCACTTTTTGATGGCAGAAAGTGGCACCGTACGTGATTTTTCGGGTCTAACTCGGGTTGAGCTTCTTGTTGCGGTTAGGGTTATGTTTAGGGTTGTTAGGAAAGAGTGAAGACGCAGAGTCCTGTTGAGTGTGGGGTTGCGTAAAGGCTCCCTCAGGGAGTTCAGGTGTACCCAAAGGCTTCCGCTGAGAGCACTTTTTGATGGCAGAAAGTGGCACCGTACGTGTTTTTTCGGGTCTAACTCGGGTTCAGCTTCTTGTTGCGGTTAGGGTTATGTTTAGGGTTGTTAGGAAAGAGTGAAGACGCAGAGTCCTGTTGAGTGTGGGGTTGCGTAAAGGCTCCCCCAGGGAGTTCAAGTGTACCCAAAGGCTTCCGCTGAGAGCACTTTTGGATGGCAGAAAGTGGCACCGTACGTGTTTTTTCGGGTCTAACTCGGGTTCAGCTTCTTGTTGCGGTTAGGGTTATGTTTAGGGTTGTTAGGAAAGAGTGAAGACGCAGAGTCCTGTTGAGTGTGGGGTTGCGTAAAGGCTCCCCCAGGGAGTTCAGGTGTACCCAAAGGCTTCCGCTGAGAGCACTTTTTGATGGCAGAAAGTGGCACCGTACGTGTTTTTTCGGGTCTAACTCGGGTTCAGCTTCTTGTTGCGGTTAGGTTTATGTTCAGGGTTGTTAGGAAAGAGTGAAGATGCAGAGTCCTGTTGAGTGTGGGGTTGCGTAAAGGCTCCCCCAGGGAGTTCAGGTGTACCCAAAGGCTTCCGCTGAGAGCACTTTTTGATGGCAGAAAGTGGCACCGTATGTGTTTTTTCGGGTCTAACTCGGGTTCAGCTTCTTGTTGCGGTTAGGGTTATGTTTAGGGTTGTTAGGAAAGAGTGAAGACGCAGAGTCCTGTTGAGTGTGGGGTTGCGTAAAGGCTCCCCCAGGGAGTTCAGGTGTACCCAAAGGCTTCCGCTGAGAGCACTTTTGGATGGCAGAAAGTGGCACCGTACGTGTTTTTTTGGGTCTAACTCGGGTTCAGCTTCTTGTTGCGGTTAGGGTTATGTTTAGGGTTGTTAGGAAAGAGTGAAGACGCAGAGTCCTGTTGAGTGTGGGGTTGCGTAAAGGCTCCCCCAGGGAGTTCAGGTGTACCCAAAGGCTTCCGCTGAGAGCACTTTTGGAGGGCAGAAAGTGGCACCGTACGTGTTTTTTCGGGTCTAACTCGGGTTCAGCTTCTTGTTGCGGTTAGGGTTATGTTTAGGGTTGTTAGGAAAGAGTGAAGACGCAGAGTCCTGTTGAGTGTGGGGTTGCGTAAAGGCTCCCCCAGGGAGTTCAGGTGTACCCAAAGGCTTCCGCTGAGAGCACTTTTTGATGGCAGAAAGTGGCACCGTACGTGTTTTTTCGGGTCTAACTCGGGTTCAGCTTCTTGTTGCGGTTAGGGTTATGTTTAGGGTTGTTAGGAAAGAGTGAAGACGCAGAGTCCTGTTGAGTGTGGGGTTGCGTAAAGGCTCCCCCAGGGAGTTCAGGTGTACCCAAAGGCTTCCGCTGAGAGCACTTTTTGATGGCAGAAAGTGGCACCGTACGTGTTTTTTCGGGTCTAACTCGGGTTCAGCTTCTTGTTGCGGTTAGGGTTATGTTTAGGGTTGTTAGGAAAGAGTGAAGACGCAGAGTCCTGTTGAGTGTGGGGTTGCGTAAAGGCTCCCCCAGGGAGTTCAGGTGTACCCAAAGGCTTCCGCTGAGAGCACTTTTTGATGGCAGAAAGTGGCACCGTACGTGTTTTTTCGGGTCTAACTCGGGTTCAGCTTCTTGTTGCGGTTAGGGTTATGTTTAGGGTTGTTAGGAAAGAGTGAAGACGCAGAGTCCTGTTGAGTGTGGGGTTGCGTAAAGGCTCCCCCAGGGAGTTCAGGTGTACCCAAAGGCTTCCGCTGAGAGCACTTTTGGAGGGCAGAAAGTGGCACCGTACGTGTTTTTTCGGGTCTAACTCGGGTTCAGCTTCTTGTTGCGGTTAGGGTTATGTTTAGGGTTGTTAGGAAAGAGTGAAGACGCAGAGTCCTGTTGAGTGTGGGGTTGCGTAAAGGCTCCCCCAGGGAGTTCAGGTGTACCCAAAGGCTTCCGCTGAGAGCACTTTTGGAGGGCAGAAAGTGGCACCGTACGTGTTTTTTCGGGTCTAACTCGGGTTCAGCTTCTTGTTGCGGTTAGGGTTATGTTTAGGGTTGTTAGGAAAGAGTGAAGACGCAGAGTCCTGTTGAGTGTGGGGTTGCGTAAAGGCTCCCCCAGGGAGTTCAGGTGTACCCAAAGGCTTCCGCTGAGAGCACTTTTGGATGGCAGAAAGTGGCACCGTACGTGTTTTTTCGGGTCTAACTCGGGTTGAGCTTCTTGTTGCGGTTAGGGTTATGTTTAGGGTTGTTAGGAAAGAGTGAAGACGCAGAGTCCTGTTGAGTGTGGGGTTGCGTAAAGGCTCCCCCAGGGAGTTCAGGTGTACCCAAAGGCTTCCGCTGAGAGCACTTTTTGATGGCAGAAAGTGGCACCGTACGTGTTTTTTCGGGTCTAACTCGGGTTGAGCTTCTTGTTGCGGTTAGGGTTATGTTTAGGGTTGTTAGGAAAGAGTGAAGATGCAGAGTCCTGTTGAGTGTGGGGTTGCGTAAAGGCTCCCCCAGGGAGTTCAGGTGTACCCAAAGGCTTCCGCTGAGAGCACTTTTGGATGGCAGAAAGTGGCACCGTACGTGTTTTTTCGGGTCTAACTCGGGTTGAGCTTCTTGTTGCGGTTAGGGTTATGTTTAGGGTTGTTAGGAAAGAGTGAAGACGCAGAGTCCTGTTGAGTGTGGGGTTGCGTAAAGGCTCCCCCAGGGAGTTCAGGTGTACCCAAAGGCTTCCGCTGAGAGCACTTTTTGATGGCAGAAAGTGGCACCGTACGTGTTTTTTCGGGTCTAACTCGGGTTCAGCTTCTTGTTGCGGTTAGGGTTATGTTTAGGGTTGTTAGGAAAGAGTGAAGACGCAGAGTCCTGTTGAGTGTGGGGTTGCGTAAAGGCTCCCCCAGGGAGTTCAGGTGTACCCAAAGGCTTCCGCTGAGAGCACTTTTTGATGGCAGAAAGTGGCACCGTACGTGTTTTTTCGGGTCTAACTCGGGTTGAGCTTCTTGTTGCGGTTAGGGTTATGTTTAGGGTTGTTAGGAAAGAGTGAAGACGCAGAGTCCTGTTGAGTGTGGGGTTGCGTAAAGGCTCCCCCAGGGAGTTCAGGTGTACCCAAAGGCTTCCGCTGAGAGCACTTTTTGATGGCAGAAAGTGGCACCGTACGTGTTTTTTCGGGTCTAACTCGGGTTGAGCTTCTTGTTGCGGTTAGGGTTATGTTTAGGGTTGTTAGGAAAGAGTGAAGACGCAGAGTCCT